>NW_010315843.1:8947-45548 GCF_000700745.2 Antrostomus carolinensis
GTCAAAATAGTCTGCAAGGAAAAAGTAGGGTCATCTCTCTGAAATACTGTTACTTGCATGGAAATAAGTGCCAGCTGGATGGCTAGCAAACTCTCCTGCAGTAGTCGATATGTACCTGCCTGTGAGGTGGCTGACATCCCACTGCTTTTCTTTGCTCAGAAAGTTTCTCATTGCAATGGTTACAATTTGAAATATACAAAACCAAATAGATTAAGCCACTGGGAAGGTGTTGGCAAATACTTTCATTAGTAACAGCTGCCCAAATGATTGTTACTTTCATCCAGATCCCACAGTCTGTCCTCAGCCCTGGCTGAATTCAATAGGAATTTTTGCCTGCACTATTTCAAATACCATAGGATTTGGCTTTCTTCATTTTCTTAAGACACTTAATATGGGAAGAACCTCTCAAATTAAAAAAAAAAAACCTAAAACAAAAATTTATGTCGTTAAAAGTCACTGTATTTGATGTTAAGAGAATCCTTCTGCAGAATTGAACAGTATACAGTAAATTTTGGGAGTAATACTCTCCAGATTTTCAGAAAAGAAAAAAAAACCTTAACATAGATCAGCAACATATCTTTTTATTTTGAAAACACACTAACCAACTCTTTGTCATCCTTCAGGTAATATTTAGCATCTTTCCAGACAGCTATAGTGTTCTCACATTTCTTTATGGCAGATAATAGGGTACACATGACAAACATGAATGATGGTGGTATTCAATTCACCCAACTTTCATTGATGAAAGACACAGGCATCTAGTCAATGCCACTTCCTTGCACTCCTAGGGTGAAAGGCGGACGTGGGCACCTATCAAGGGTGATGGAGCCTTTCTTGTGTTTAAATGAGTGGGTCCTGACAAAATGCCTCTTTGTGCCTTCTCTGTCATAGGGAGAGCCTAGTTGAAGAGCTTAGGCTAGATATTTCAAATTCAGGTGTATTGGGTCTGGCTGGGATGGAGTTGATTTTCCCCATAGCAGCCCTCAGAGTGCTATGTTTTGTATTGGTGGCTCGAGGGGTGTTGATAACACCCCAGTGTTTTGGTTACTGGTGAGCAGTGCTAGTACAGCATCAAGGCTGTCTCTCCAACATTTCCCCCAGTAGGCTGGAGGTGGGGAAGGTCTTGGGAGGGGACACAGCTGACAGCTGACCCAAACAGACCAAAAGGATATTCCATACCATATGATGTCTGCTCAGAAATAAAAGCAAGGAGAACAGAGGGTGAAGGGGACATTCGTTACTTCCGTTTTGTTCTCCGGGAACCGCAACGCGTATGAGGCCCTGCTTCCCGGGAAGTGGCCCAAACATCACCTGCTGATGGGAAGTAGAGAATAAATCTTTTGTTCTTTTGCTTCTGCGTGTGCAGCTTTGCTTTGCTTCTATTAAACTGCCTTTTGTCTTGACCCCTGAGTTTGGTTATTTTTTTTTGTGTTCCATCTTATTTTCTCCCCTCTCCATCTTGCTGAGGAGGGGGGTGATACAGTGGGCTTTGGTGGGCATCTGGCATCCAGCCAGGATCAACCCACCACATCACGTAATTAACCCTATCTTGTCAGCCTAAAAGTGTAAGTGGTTGAGACTGAGTTTCTCACCCGTACTGGAACAGCTACTTGAATCCACCCCACTGATGATTTCCTTGTTTCTCTTGCCAAAGCTCTGCAGTACCTCTGGTGCCTTTAAACATGCAGGCAGAAGAAGACTTCACCATAACCATATTGTTTTTCTGTTAGCTGCCATCTGTACCCAAAGGGGCTGCTGATGGTTTAACCACTAGATATCCATTCACAGACATTTCTCACATTTTATGACTCTGAACTTGTTTAGAGATGGCCACGTTTTCACTCACACTTTCTTTTTTTTTAAGGAAACTTGTTTTTCATCTAAGTCATCTTTGCACATATGCAAACATAAACATACAAAGTAGATAACACCTTGATTTCATGGCTATTGTGATAATATTGTATTTGTGTCATATGGACATAAATGACCATGTGGGGTTCAGTAGAATGGAGAACTTTCTTGTATGATTTTAGGGATTCTTAGAAGTTTGCTACAAGTTACTGAAATCTGTAGAACATGTATTTCAATAGCCCTTACAAAGAGAAATGCACGTATAATGTAGCCTATATTTCTTCATGCCTTAAAAAAAAACAAAAAAAAAACCCAACAAAAAAACCACCACTGGGTTGAATGGATTTACTCTAAAGTGACCACCATTCTCATTTGGTTTGAGGTTTGGGTAAAAGATTTATTTCAAATTTTTAATCCTAGTTGATTAATTTCAGCTATCAGTACCTGTAACTAACAAGATACATCTGCAATAGATGGTGTTCTAATTTGTGAGATAAATTTATGTTTCCTTGTCTTTTTTATTTGACTCATATAAAAACCACCTACAAATAAAGCCTGGTTGAGAGATCTCTGACAGCTAGTGACAGCTCAGTTTCGATTTAGGGTGCTACTTAATTTAGTTTGCTGCTTCTGTTTCAGGTCTGAAAAGAGAAATGTATGAAACGTATGCCAGAAGTCTTGCTTTCTTACTCCTCAGAATCAAACTCATCTTAATAATAATAGTAACAGTAATAGTTATCCCCCGCCCTACTTTTCCCTGTGTCCCTCCTTTGGCTCTTATGACTGGAACAGCATCCACACTACTCGTAACAGCAGTGCCTTGGTCCTATTCCACCATTTTGGACAATGACTTTGACAAAGGATTGCTTGTGTGGCCATACATCATTGCTTGTGTGGCCATGCATCATTACAAGGCCAGATATATAATTTCATAGACATGCATTTTACGAATATCATATATGTAATTCAAATCAGTTTAGTCTTTCCAATTTATTTAATGAATGCAAATAGAAGCCAAGCACTGGGCTCTTATCCTTCTGGACAGGCTGCACTGTCTTTTAAATGGCAACCTCATAACTGCATATACAGTAAAATGAGATTTAACACCTCTCTCTTACATTTACAAATGTAATTTATCTCCACATTTCACAGAATCACAGAACGATAGGGGTAGGAAGGTTTAAATAAATTAAATAAAATTCCGTGGATGATTTAATGTCTCTGCAATGTTTATATGTAGAAATTTATAAATTGTGCCATCTTTTATAATTCTGTCACCTTTTGTCATGTATTTTTACTTCTCTCTAGTTAAACAGAGGTATTATGTACAGAAGAAAATTCTCATGCCCACATAGTTGAAATATCACAGGTAAATACACACCTATGAAATATTAGGATTACTGACCATGCGGGTTTTTTTGCTTTTTTTAATATTTTGCAGTAATAGAAAGGACTAAGTGCACCCTGTCCAAAGATAAAGATTATTGACATTATTTTATAATTTTTCATAACAATGTTGACCTTCACATCTATATTACATGAGCAAAAGATTGCTAAATAGCTAATGATATACTTATTTCATATGATATGAAAAAGAAAAAAATATTAATAATTATTTTCTGGTAAATCAAATAAATCTATAAACAAGTTTTTGTGAAAAAGTTCATAAGCCAGTTCAATAATGTTGACTAAAGCAAAAAATACCTATAAAAACACAGAAAAAATTCATTTTAAAAAAAGTCTCTTCGAACATTTTGTAAAAAAAATGACATTTTGAGCATTTGAGCAAAAGAAGATTTTTGATTTTGCATCACATTTAATTAAAAAAATAAAAGAACTGTGTTGACATTGTTAAAGAACATAAAATTAATACACATGGGCAGGATTAAGGCTTCCTATGTAAAGATATCCGATAATTACAAGATGAATGAAGCTGAGAATGAAAAATTTTGATCGCACTGCAGGTGACATTTTCAGTTGCACACTGTTTAATTCTTCTCTTGGAGTAACATATATATTAGACAGTAAAATGGTATTAAATTTTTTTTTTCCTCCTGAGAAAAGTCTATTTAATTGGAATATTTTTTTCATGAAATTCAATTAACATAATTGAAAATCTGAAAGGACTTTTTCAAAAGATTTTTTTTTCAAAATCAGAAAAATTATTTCTGAATCTTTTTAAATTTTGCTTCTAATTCAAAATCTTGTGGATTTTTCCAGCTAATATTATTTCTTTACTACTTAAGAAGACATGTCAGCAGTGGTCATATTGCATGATGATGATATACTGTAGCAAGACAGAGCTGTTGAAATCTTTCAATTTGGTTTTACAGAATTGCTGTTTCATGGTGATTGAAACAGCTTTCCTTTTCCTATCACACAACATTCCCTGCTTGAATTATGTTTAAGACATTTGCATTTTAACACAGATGATATATGAGTGGAAATGACCTTTAAAAGAGCAAAACCTCCCACGGAGCAGGAAAGAATCCAGCTTTCATCAACTACACAGCCAACTGTTGGTAAGATACACCATGTTAACTCCAAACTGTTTCAAAATTTGATGTAGGTTATTATAAAATTACTGGTCATAATTCTGTAGTCAGGGCTGAGTGTCATATTTATATACTCTTTATATTCACAGTCTTGAAACTCATTAAAATCTGCAAAGAAAACATTGGTGACAGGAAAACATATTATAAATATCACTTAAGTAAATACAGGCTGCTTAAGCTAATATATACATTTTACAGTGTTAAGATGGTCTTGTGGCTGAGGTAAGGAGCGGTGGTCTGGAGCTGTTCTGTTCTCTCCCCAGCCTTGCTGCAGACTTGCAGCCCTGGAGACCATGCCAGTACAGGTACCAACATCTTGTAATAGCAGATTTCTGCACACACTGATGTCCTGAAACGCCATACGATGATCAAAATCCATAGGGAGGTAGTAGGGCCATCAAATTAGGGATAAGCACATGAACCCTCAAGTGACTGCTGCTGGGCAGGCACAGGGTTTCCTGCATTGCCCCTCTACAGTAGTAGGACAAAAAAGCAACAGTGCCTGAGGGAAGGATGCCCAGGAGTGCAATGTACATTAATCAAAACATCTCACTTTAGTTAAGAATTTTTTTTTTTTTAATTTTTTTTTATAGTCAGAGATCTCCCCAGGACAGTACTCTAGAGCACACAGGGATACCAGTGACCTGCTCTTAGCCCATGCATGGATACATATGCAGAAGCTGTTCCTTCCATTGCAGTTAAGAAAAGCATGATGACTGACACTGACTGCTAGTAGTGACTCTGCCCTCACATGTGGTGAAGGCCATATTGTACCTGAGCTAAACACAAATGAAAGAGAAAACCAGTTCCCAAAGATATTTAGTTTATAACATGGTACATAGTAGGAGATCAGGGATATAAATGAATCTTAGGTTGAGACAACTGGGGAATAAGTTGACTTTATGGACTAAGCTCTAATGATAGCTCTTCATGCACTAGAAGGCAAATGTGAGTATTTTCTTTATATAGAAGTGCTGCATACAGAATATAAATAAATAGATTATAAATATATATATAAATTATTTTCTGCATGTACAAAATAAATAATATAGAAAGAAACATAAGCTTATTTCATATTTCTGTCTAATTTCCTAATCCTATAAGATTTTACTATCATTTGCTGTCCACTATTATTTTGGCATTTGCTCAGAAACTTTCAACAGGCAGATTTTTACCTTCAAGGTATAAATAACTACAGGGGAAAGGAGTGTTTAAAAGTGTTCTGAGTTGAAACTCTTCAAACTAGAAAGTGTCTCTGATGAGAAAGCAACTTTTGTTTGCTTTATGGCTTTATCCTGGGAGAGATCAGAAAGCTGTTGAGGATTGTAAAGTATGTATACATAAGGTATTCCATTTGATTTAGCATTTGACAGAGTGTATAGACATTTAAAATTCCTCTACATACTTGGAACTTCTAACTGAAAGGTAAAAAGTCTTTTCTCTTTGAGATGTAGTTGCTCAGCTTACATTAAAGAGTTCAATAGATTCAGTAATGCGGAATAATACTTTGGCTTTTTTAATCACAATATGTCCAGTCACTAGTCCCAACCTGAAAAAAAGAAAATAGCTCACAGTAAAATTTAAGTAAACAATGACTGGAAAATCGATCATATAAGGAACTTCAAGTCTGAGTTTTTTGGAATCTGATACACCAAATCAAATGAAATATTTAAGCTCTGTCAAGAGGTGATACATCAAGCCCTCCTGAAAACTCATACTAACATTTTAGAATTGACAAGCAGAATTACCAAAACTCATGCCCTGCAGAAACATCCTCTATTAGACTCAGCTCTATCACATTACACACTGTAACCCCTGAGTGACAGCCTCTTTCGTGCTCTGGGATTAGAGGCAGGACTATGTATTGACCTGATTCACCAGTTTGGTTTTACCTGGCATACAGGGTCACAGCAAGAAGTTTTGTTAGAAACTGTACATATGCAGTTGAATGCTGAAGGCTTTCCATAGCAAACATGGTATCCTTGTCTCTAAATTGGAAACATGTGGGCTCTGGGGAGATCTTATAGCAGCTTTCCAGTACCTGAAGGGGGCCTACAAGAAAGCTGGGGAAGGACTTTTCATAAGGGCAGTTAATGACAGAACAAGGGGAAATGGGTTTAAGCTGAAAGAGGGTAGGTTTAGATTAGATATTAGTAAGAAGTTCTTCACTGTGAGGGTGGTGAGACACTGGAACAGGTTGCCCAGAGAAGCTGTGGATGCCCCCTCCCTGGAAGTGTTTTAGGCCAGGGTGGATGAGGCTTTGAGCAACCTGGTCTAGTGGAAGGTGTCCCTGCTCATGGCAGGGTGGCTGGAACTAAATGGTCTTTAAGGTCCCTTCCAACCCAAAAAGTTCTATGATTCTATGAACATGAAGGCCTTACATACAGGTATGTTCACAAATGCACATCTAATTACATGCCCCAGGCAGTGGTATCCCATATCTTTGTCCAGGAAACATCACAAAGTCAGTTTAAATGAACAATGAAAACTACTATTAAACCACAGAGCTTGCATACTACTAAGGAGCATAAGGACTATCTCAGGACTGACTATACTAGCTGATTAATTAATCTACCTTTCTTTACTCATCCTTCTGCCTTAAAACCCACCACCCAAATTCAATTGATGTTCTCTCATCAGCATCTCCCAACCTACTGTAGCCAACAGGAAGTGATCTAAACTGAAAGTTTTGCTGACTTCTTTGGACTTAGGCAAGTCAGAGAGCACTCACACAAACAGCTTGTTAAGCAGATCATGGGGAGCAGCATGGGTGCTGAGTAGCTGCGGGGAGGGGGGTCTAGGGCAGCATTCTGCTCAACCAGCACAGATGAAGCTGGAGAAGACCACAGCTGCATAGGGTGAGGCTATGGCCTCTGCAGTGCCTTGTACAATCAATTAAAATGCAGCCCCCCACCCCAATCGGGACACTCAAAACATAAAAGTTTGGGTTTAATCAGAAACTGAAGCCATCTAGCATAAGTCTGCAATGCACTTCTTTTCAGTGAAGAAGAAAATGAGTGGACAAAAAAAAGCAAAGATGGGGCTCATTGTGAGGGCTGCCGTGCCGTGAAGAAGACAGCACTGATCTCAGCCTGCATCACTGTCTGAAAAGGAGGTGGCATCCTGGAACAGACAAGAAGTACATGACAGAAATGAGAGGAAAATGTCCATGAGGATTAGCATTCATATGTCTTTCTCTCTGACAGGTTAGCTGCCCAGTTGAAGCACGGGTGGGCAGGCATGCAGTCACATACACATAAATCTGTAAGCCACAAAATAGCAGCCAAGACTCAGGAGCTGTGAGCATACTAATAGAAACATTTTAAAATATGGCCTGTGAAATGGTTATGTCCCTCCAGAGGATCAACGTGCTCTGCCGTAAACAGCTTGGTGCTATGCAGACACTGTGGTGAAGGACCCTTGACTCATCATTAAACTGAGAAAATGCCTTTCCTTTGTAGCCTCCCTCCCTCTTTCCACACTCCCAAACCTTTTCCCCAAACAGGACAAAATTAGCTGCAGTTGGGTCTGCCAGGCTTTTCTTGTCCTTATAGGCATGCACGCAGGTAAGAGCTCTCCTAAACAAGCAGCAAGCTCCTCTGTATCTCTCTGAGCTTTGCTGTGTGGAATTAGAGACAAATCAAATAGTATCCTCTGCTCCTCTCTTTCTCGTAGTACCAGGCTTCCAGGCTAGATGCCTCAGTTTTAGATCAGTCTTAGAGAATAAAGGTCAGCCCAAATCACTCATTGATTCATTCCTTGAGTTGTTTAGGGATTTTTGATAGTAATTACAAAGGGTACTTAAGCAGAGAGCTGTTGATTTTGCTGACACTTGGTCATTAGGAACGTCCTTGATTTTTCAAGTCAGCCAGCACCCAGTGTGACTTACAACTCTCCATCCATTGGAGAAAAGTATAAGTTGACAACCTTATGAAACCTCTTCAGGTCACATCCTGACCATTTGCACTTGTCCTACTGCATACATGACAGCTTTGACATACTCATGCTTGCTGCTTTGCTTTTCTGTGTAGCGGCAGTCTATTCCTCCAGGGAGTTCAGAAGAAAAAAAAACAAACAGGAAGCAGAGTTGTAAGAAGCCACATGATGGCAGTTTAGAAGGCAGCTATCCAAAATGCTACAGGCAAAGATGTGAATTCCGGAAGTCTAAATGTGACAAAGATTTAGCAATAACAGCCAGCCTACATTTTCCATGTTATGTTTTGTTTATCATCTTTAAGATAAAAAACAGATGGAAATAGTAGGTTGCAGAAAAATGGGTGTTGTGTGGCTTAGTAGTCCTGACCAACCCTGTATGGCATCTGTCCCACCGCCTGACCAGTCCTGTTCAGCCATGACTCGTTCTAGTGGACACAAACCTCAGCTGTGCTCTGTGTGTGGTGGTGTCCTTGTGTACCTCCCAGAAGATGTATTTTGAAGAGTGAAAAAGAAGTGAAGTAAAGAAGTAAAGGAGTAAAGGAGTAAAGAAGTAAAGAAGTTTGGTGGTGGCTTTGTTAGTTTTGTCATGGTTGAAATTTCTGAAAAATTGATGTAGATTTGAGCAGTAGTGTTGACTTTGTCTCTGCCTGAATTATGAATGAAAAAAAGTAAGGATTATTTGGATTATCATTCACTCTTTCTCTTCTTGTCTTTTCTTTCACAAATTCATTGAGACAGGGACTCTCTTCTGTGTCTGTAATGTTTGCACTAAGAGTGTAAGTAACTTCACCTGTAAAGCCACACACAGGAGAGTGTATCTGCCTTAATTTTCCTCTCTGGCTTTAACTAATAAAATTAACTGCCAGTATTTTATTCCCCCTCTTCTAAGAAGGAAGGGAATGGTACACTTTGTCTCTCCCTGAGAGGTACCAGGAACTTAATGTACTCCTTATTAATAGGAGGTATAATGGTTTTATGGGTATTGACAACCATTTTACAGTCTTTCTCCTGTGACTAATTTGGTGCTGATTCAAGATACTTAAAAGTGAAGCTTCGTCACTTTTCATTTCTGTTAAGGTAAACTTAGAGCTGTGCCAAGAAATACCAGGGAGAAAAGTTCTTTCATGGCTACAGCTGTTTAAGTCTGCCCATTGGAAGAGTCTGACATCTAAAAGATAGGTTTGGGAGCAAATATGTTTTTTCCTTGACTATAAAAAACCTTCTCTACTCAGTAACAATTACTGCTATTTAAAATTTCTAGTTTTTCTTTTGATCCTTGTGCACTGAACACACTGAATAAATAGTAATTTTGTGACCAAGCAAATGCATAATATCACAATTAAGTGTAACAGAATATTCATTGTCCATAGATACTGATTCTCAGGGTTTTTTTTTTCTTAAAAAAAAAAAAAAAATCCCTAAACTGAGGTCTCCAAGACAAACTAAAAAAAAAAAAAAGTAAAAGAAATTAAATACTCAAAACACTCCAAATTTTTATTTTATTTTTGGGAGTCAGGCAGCCATGTAGCTCAGACAATCTGGGCTGAAGTTATTTTTAAGGTCAATTAGTAAAGTGTCTGAATAGTTCAAAAGGTGATGTGTAGGGGATAAGGCAGTATTTTAACATTCAGGATGGATTATCTAGTAAAAATTGAGAGTCACAGAGGAATTCTGCCTGTGGTAAAGTAGAGTTGTTAATCATTGAATTTGTTTCTCTTAAAGATTATTTTTCTCTTAATAATACTTTTTTGTTTATTTCTTGGACTTGATATTACTACTTTCAATCAACTTGCTTTCCACAGGAATGCTATTAATTTTTCCAGAGCCAAAAAAGTTTCTTTTTAAGTCTGGCAATAGGGACCGAAGTGACAGAAAGCAGGAAAGAAATGACAGCTGAAATAAAATGCCACCTAGAAATTGTCACTAATCCTTGTGTCTTAAGGATTTTGCTGTGCAAAGCTGGGCTACTTTTCAAGTGTTTGTTCAACCTCAAATAATGAGAGATTGTACTGATTGAGCTCTACAGCAGGATAAATTTGGGACTTTTTTGTGCTCAGTAGACTTAGGCATTACAGCATCCCAATCAGTGTCTATGGACTGTCCAGTATTTGCAGAGGGGAACTTTTGCCAAGCAGAAATCCAGCAGTAAAAGAAAGAGGCAAGTCAGCTCCTGCAGTGGTAGGTTGGTCTTATTTGGGTTACAGGTACAAGAAACTAATTTCCAGACTCAGAAAGCCTAGGGCTCAGCATCTTACAAATTCAGGTCAGCCACTCCTCAGGGAGGGGAGCCACTCCTCAAATACCTTCCCAACCCTAGGGCCTCTCTCCTCTTTCTGACATATGTAACTCTTCCATGCAAGCAAGGCAGAAGGACTTTGAGTCCCAGGGCAGAGTAAGGGAACACCAATATTTCTGGATAAATTTTTTGGCTTCATGACTGGGATTTCAAGAAGGCACTGTGTCTTGCTGGATTGTACATATTTAACATTTATGTGACATTGTCTCCTATATGTTCTGTTTGGTGTATATTACCTGCCCCATTGACACTGGTCTTTCTGGTAGTCACCTCTTTTTGGATATGCAAGCATGTATGTCACACTATGTCAGATCCCAGAATTACTGTCAAGTCTACTTTAAACAAAATTCCATACCCAGGTCATCTTTTACCTAAAATACATGGCCTTTGCCATATTTTGGTCCTGATATTTGCTGATACAATAGAACAAATCATCCCTCTTTTGTGTTAAAAATCCATAAATGACATTTATGCAACACAGGAAACCTTCCTAGTGTCCACTAGGACTGGCCTTACATATGAGTCTCCCAGCAGCAAAGGTTGTATGAAAGGTACAGATTTTCTAATACAGTTCTTAAGGTTTCAGAGGAGCCCAGTAGCAAACAAAACTCCTTTATATGTATCTGTGCATTCAAAAGACATCAGGACAGTTTTCCAGCAGTAATATTCATAATATTTTATGAAATTTCTGTCTTTTTCTTTCTAGGTTACATATGCCTTGTCTAAGGTAACATTCATATAAAAATTAGACTGAAGTAAGATTTACTGGTTACTGCACATTTTAAATTCAAATTTCTCTCATCACATTCACAGGATGTATAACAGTTATGCATGTATGACTAGTCTTAATTACAAAGCATCTGCTCAATTTCTAGCATAATTTACTTCAAAATATGCTTCTCTTCCCAGTGCTCTGGAAATTGGTTAGAAATTGTTAAAACCACTTTGAAGAATAATCCGGATCTCAGGGAATCTGATAGGAAGCATTAAAATTTACTGTACTTTTACATTTGAAAGTACCATGGCTACATAACTGAATAGTGAAAAGTCTGAAAATGTTTAGCATCAATGTGTGTGCAAAGTTGATCTGAGAACAGAATATAGCTTGGTTTGCAATTTTGTGCAAGCCACTGAAGTAGTAATTTCTTAGAGGAAAATTGATTAAAAAAGATAATCTTCTGGGCTAACTTCTTCTCAGTTATATAGGCATACTGTCAGTGCCTAAAAAAAATCTGAAGAAAAGTTGGCCTAACTTTTATAAAGAGAATCATGAAACAAAATTTTCACTGAATCCTTACACCACAGCCTGAAAGGATTTTCTTTAGATGAGAATAACTCACAGTTACTGAAATAAGTTTGTTTCTTTCTCTGACAAGCTCTGGCAAATTAGCCATGCCACACAACAGTGAAGCTGTCAATGTGGCTGCTGCTGACATCAGAGAGTTGGAATGTGTCTGCAGCACATCCACTGTGAAGAGTTACCAGTCATTCCCTGAAAGCAGATGAGGTGTGAGAAACTACTGCACTTCTAATGAGGCCACTTCTATCTTTGTTAAATATACTGTTTATGTTAAAGATGTTTTACGATCATTTAAAGTCAAACCAGAGTGTGAATTCACCTGACATGAGAAAGCACAGCTGGGAGAAAGACTTCCTTCTCAGCAGTTTTTTCTCCTTAATACCTTCACTCCGGGAATTTTAAATATATTAGCTTATTTGTCTTAGTCCAACTTCCTCTTCTAAAGTTTCTTTTAAAACCTTGAGTCATTAACTCTGTCTTGAATAAATACTGAAGAGTGAATAGATAGCTAGAGACATCAAGCTCCAAACACCTCTCCATCTCTGAAGAGGTGAGTAAGAGTCATATCTAGCTCCACTTCACACTCCTCTGACACCACTTATCAACAGCAAAACATTGGGACAAATATCAGTCAGACTTCACAGCATCCCTTTTCCACCAAAGAGTTTAATGTACATTCTGCTGAAGGAAGAATTGAAGCAAAGCCCATCTGGAAAATGTGTCAGCACTTACACAGCAGGACAGCGTGGGACACAGAATTATATAGTGGTCTTCTAGCAAAACCTGTGAGCCAGTCCCTAGGTTGAAGATTGATAAATCGTCCTTCTTGAGAGGCAGCAGCTCCTGAATGCATTGAAGGCTTCTCAAGTGCCCAGTAAAAGGGTGAGGACTGTATTCCACCATACCACCTGTGGCATGACAGGTTCTCCTGGGTCCTCCTGTGTCAGCATACTGTAACTCCTCTTCCTCCCTTTTCAAATACTAGTAGTAATTTTACTAAAGTTGGAGCTAGATCCTTGGATATTCCAACACAAAATTCATAAGCTGCAATTTTTCCTGGTTTTATGCTGATCTGTACTTATACCCACCTTTTACAGAAGTGAAAATAACAGAAGTATCCACAAAAATACATATATGTAAGCCCTGATCTGAAGCTCACTTTGATGATCCTGCAAATATATAATAACAAAGCATTTCATGGAAGGTTATATCTAATAGCTGAGATATGGTAGCTTCTTAAACAGCCCATCAGGCCAAGCTATAACATTCTCTGAGCCTATTCCTCATTCTTTTCACTGCAAAATGAAATCAGTCAGTTTAAATGACTAGGAGGTCAAGTAAACCCATTTGATTTGCTTTCAGAAATATAGAGATGCTGGTAAATACAGCTGAGAAAAGCTCCTTAACTGATAGTCTGAATGCTGTTGTTCACATCCAAGAAAATTCTCATCTTTAATGGTGTTTTTCTAAGTGTTGCAAAAGGCAGATACAGCCATGGTAGTCTGGGAAGCTCCCACCTTTTTCGGATACTTGTAGGTACAGCTGCAAGCCGTTAAGCAGCCTAGCTAAAACTGGAGGAAAGGAATAACCTCTCTAATAACCTTTCAGTTAGAAATCTCTGAACTAAAGACTGATTCTGGTCTTTCTACATCCATATGGTCTGAGTATCAGGATTTCTTTCAAGAGGTACTTAATACACAGTCCACTAGGAAGGTAGTGGACTGTGTGTTAAGTACCTTCCTTAAGGATGTTAAGGAAGGTAAATTCCTCTGAATGTTTTCTACATAAAAATTTGGGCAGCTGCAGGCTCTGTGCTGCAGTGATCACAATTTCTTGTGAGGTAGGTAATTATGCAGATGGTGTTAGAAGATCTGTTCTGGAAGAGATATGCAATGTCTGCTGCAAAACCTGGAAGGTCAGCTACAGATTTCTCAAAAAACTATTCCTTAATATCTAAATTGAGCTGTGGAGCCAGTGTGATTTCAGGGTCCAAAGACTTGGAAGGAAGTAATGAGCTTATTGATACTGGAGTTCATTTTACTTTTTCCCCATATAGACCCTTATGAAGATTGCATAAAACATTTTAATATAGAAAATCAAAGCTATGTAAAATGTTTATGATGAAACCAAAACCATATTACAAATATTGAATCCAACATGGGGTTGGTCAAGCCTTGCATGCCTTTTGTGGAAACTACTTTGAGAGAAGTCAGGCTGATGTATGGTTTTGAGCTGGAATTATGGGAAGCAGAGTGCTTGGCTGAGTTTCACATTGCATGCTCTGAGTACATTTCAACCTGAGAATTATGCAAAATTTGGAGCATGAAAATTCATATGGATCAATACTGGGAAACGCACTGAAGAACTGTTTCCATGATTCCTTAGAGCTTCAGGGCTAGCATTTGGTGTTGCTTAGTGCACAGAAGCTGTTTGTGATTTTCATGACTAAGACCTTCAAGAAAATTCTACTTTGATGAATTACTGCAGATTGCTTTAAGATAGCTTCTCTATGTTTATTTTCTTCTTACAAACATACTGCAGAAAGAGAAGGCTTAGCATAAACATTGGCCTAAGCATGTATAGCTGAATTATAGGAAACCTAAGATGTAGATGTGTATTTCTAGAGCTGCAAACAGTATTTTAAAATACCTTTTGAAAAGCACCAGAAATATAAAGTAAAAATTAACGCCTCGTATACAGTCATGTTCAGGGCCAGTCATGAAGACAGCACAAAGGTTTAGACATGTTCATAAAAAAAAAAACAAAACCAACAAACCAAACCAAAAAACCTTCTATCTCTTTTGAAGCTACTTGCCAGCCTGTGTAGTTGTATCACTGAGGGTTTCTGTTTACCCATTTAACCTGATTTTGAATCTTAGTCTTTCGATTTCAGCTTCCAGCTCCAATTAGTTGGGAAGTCTGATCATAGTGAGGAAAAATAACTTCCCTTTCATAAACTTTGGATTGTCTACCTTCTAATCACGGTGAATGTCCCCTCATTCTTTTGGAAGATGAAACATAAACCCTATACATGTTTTGCTTATATGAGTATTTACTACCATCATTTTCCCCACAGACTTTTTTTTTTTCATACAACTGTGGGCCCATATCCTTAATTGTTTCTGAACTAGTTTTGTAGTACTCTTTTCAGATCTGTACTACTCTAGCCTATTGGAGGTCATCTCCATTAAGAGAATGACATTATTTTGCTTTTAGTAGGGTTTTAAGAAGAATAAAGATTCTATTGATGATGAAGATTTAAAATAAATAAATATTCTATTTCCTATATAGGGGTTCACCTGAAATCTAGCAACTAATGAAGCACTCTTACCTTTCAATGACCAGATTTGGTGTTGTTTAGTACATGGAAGTTGTCCAGGAGCAATAGATAACTTACTATTTCTGCTTACATTCCATCACTGTGGAGGATGACATTGCCATTATACAGACTGAATGAAGGAGCTGGGGGATGGAAAGAGCTGTAAATATGACTCCTAATATTAAATTCATATAGGCATAGTTTACAATACCTCTCCTTGTCATCAAGAAAGCAAAGGAGCCTTTGCTAAGGGTGGGTATAACAAGAGCAGGTATCCTTGATGCGGGAGAACCTAATCTTTTAGTGTTGATTACCACACCCATTTCTTTAGTGTATGCCCTTGGAAAGGCAGTAACTCTCGGAGGAAATATTTTGACACAAATGCATTTCAGGTTCCTTACAAGGAGAGTCTTACACAGTGCAGTGAGTGTAAGTATTGTGGAAAATAATTTCATTTTTTGCCAAACCGGTCAATGTTCTAGCAGATATAAGACTGAAATCAGAATGTGCATGTATTTTAATTGAATTGATGAATTATTATACTGGCAATCTGGAGGTAATATCAGAGGAGAATACAAGGACATATTCATGGTTTGAGTTAAATATTTCAAGAAGCTGGGAGTCTTTTGGCTTGAAGTCATTCTTAACTTTCCAGCCCAAGTGTCTCATTTTTCTTATTAAATCTGTCTGTAACAAATGTCACCTAGCAGCTGTACAGCCCACTTTATCAGGAAGTGTGCTTGAGTTCAGATATAGTTTGTTATCTCTGCTGAAGTGGCCACCCTGTTAGATAGCAGCAGCCCTGTGTGTTTGCATAACTCACAGAACATCGTCTTCAACGCATAATCCCTCTGTTCTTTTCACTACAACCTTAGAGCAGAAAATCAGTTTTCCAGTGAAATAACATCCCCAAAATAACTGAATTTACACTCTCGCTGCAACAGCCCATACCAGAAGCTGACAACTTGCCAGACAGCCTTGTTCACAGTACTAAAGCAGCAGCAGGATGTGTGTTGGCTACCTGTCTTGCACTGCACCTTTTATTTGTCTGATAACAAATCAGAGTGGAAAGCTTTAGCAAGAGCGTCACTCAAAACTAGATAAAAAGTGATGAGTTCTGAGCACGATGACTGGCTACCTTAATGGTCAGATTTACAATCTATCTCAGCAGTGGCCGTATAGCAGGGATTTCTAAACACTGCAAAATGCATAGGGAAAAGGAATAGCACTCTAAATGGCCAGTATAATAGAGAAATTCCTTGATGAGTTCTGATCTGATATCCTCCAGGCTCTGTTTCAGCACACAGATCTATGAAGTTTCCAACTCCTCACAAATAAGAACTGGTGGTTTGTGGATTTCACAATACTGTCAGTTATTTAATCTTTATTGGAGCTATCTTTTGCTAAATTTCATTCTTGTTTCATATTTCATATATTTTATCTTATATTTCACCTTTAAAAAGAAGTCTACAACCCCTCTCCCCCCTAAAAAAAAACCCCAACCAAACAAACAGAAACCAAAACAAATCACCTCAACAAAAAAACAAGAAGCAAAGGACAAGTATGCTGATAAATTAAACTAGAGAAGGAAAGAGCAAGAGAAAATGATCTCTAGCGTTAGCTACTCAGAACTGCCTAAAACAATGTACACAGTGCCCCTTTCCTGTCTGCCTTTATCTTCATGGCATGGCTGAGTAGGAATAGGATCTGCAATCTCCAAATTTTTATACCACTTTATATCAGAGACAATTATGTATTCTTTCTTTTTTCAGTATCATAATTCAGTGCACAAATGGCTGAATTCGTCCCTGAGTGCATTAGTTCATGACAACTCTGGCATCTCTTCTTCAGAAGCGATCTTTACAAGCATATTTGAGTATAACAGGTGAAAATGAGCTACTTTACAAACTGAGAGAAAGTTTAGTTTGCAGGCTGGTGTTCTACTAAAGTCCACAGTAAAGTCTGTGATGAAATTTAGTGCCACAGTATTTCTCAAACCATCTTTCATGTCAGGAGAGCTCTGAGAGGACAGAAACTTTAGGCGTTCCAGGGTTACAAAGGGCTGGCAGAATTACAGTGAATCATAGACAAAGGGGCCAAATGTTTTTCAGACATGTCAGCACATAACTGATGAACAGTTAATCCTTCAGTAACGGGTTAACCTGCTGCCCTGTTTCTAACCTTGAGAAATGTTCCTGTGAGGAGTTCCCTCACTTGTCATTTGGAGTGTCAACCTGCTCTAATGAGTTTGCTTCAAAGCCCAAGCTAGTTTACATACTAAAGCACTAAACCAGCTACTTTTCTCTCTCTGCTGCAGACATTTTATTCTCAAATCATTCTTCCCTTATCACCTCTCTTTCTCAAATGCTTTCCCAGACTCTGATAGCTGGTGGGAAAATTCTGTATTGGGAAAACTGTTAATGGGTGAAGGAGAGGAAAAAGTCAGGTTTGAAACAAAATTGAAGGTCTCTTGTAGCTTAATGCTTTGGATTTGGGCACTTGCTGGTGTCTGTGTGACACTATTGTAATTTTTAATTAAACTATAATGCAGTTGATATGGTTGTGTACTATGCTTTACCTTCAGAATAGTGTGTTTTAACCTTTCAGAAAACATTGTGTAAAACAGTGATTAAGGTAATCATCTGAGAGGTGGGAAACTAAGAAGGTAGGCAGAAAGCACACCTTCTCTGGTTTGCTTGACTCCTGAAGGAACTGGATGTCCAAACTATAAGTTTGCACCTCCCATCACTCCGAGTGAACCAAGAATGTACTTGTTTGTCTTTAATCTACTAGTGGGAAATGTGAAGGTGACAAAAATAATTCCTCCAGTTTTTCAGTAAATCACTGCTGTGCTGCAAGTAATTCAGAACTGACCCGAGTCACCAAAACAATGATGAAGTGTAGCTGTTGTAGCAGGGGAGAACAGTTCTCTTTTTGTCTTGCAAATGATAGTCTCAAATGCTGGAGGAGGTATTTCTATAAGAGTTTCCATCATAGACTTCAGAGCAGACACTGCAGCATTTTGGTGTACCTTGTTATTGGATATAGTCATAGTAGAAGGGAGTATGGTACACAACTGTGTGTGCTGCACTGGTAATACATGCAAGTAAAAGCAGATTCATAAACATTAATGACCAGCCTTCTCAAGTACATGTTCATTTGTACTTCAACCTGGAAGGCATGGCCTATATTTGATTTATGGATATTCCTTGACAACATATTCTCACAACCTGGCAGCATTTGGACTTTTGTCTTTCAGTGGCAGATACTTAAGTCCCAAGAAGCTTTCTGTATGACCAAAGTTCTTTTGACAAGACCGAAGTCCTCTGTTATATGGAGAGTTTAATGATTCCACAGTATTGGGGTTTTTTTTCCATAAGAGATGCTGTTTCCTAAGTCTATGAATTTACAGCCAAAATTTTCCTTCCCCTGCTGATCTCCTTTCTGCTCTGCCAACCGTCTGCTTAGATCCCAACCTCCAGCTGAGAGATGGAGGCATTTCAAGAATGGGCAGAGTAACTCTTTTATGAATATCACTTGTAAATTGCTCTGAGCTAGCAAGCACTATATAAATGTTCTTACATTTATATCATAACTGTTAAAATGTAATTGAGCAGCATCCTATGTTCTTTTCTTTCTCTTAGAAATAAGGTGGAAATAATCTTCAAGATAAAAACTGGTTGATAACATCTGAAATGACTGGGACCCTGATTTATTAATAGAAGTGGGTATTTATATAAAGCTTGACAAATGAAAATGATAGTGAACACTACTTAAGTTTCTTAGCATGCAGTTTAGGTGTCATTTGCCAAAAGGTTTTCTGAGTTCCTGTCTCATGTCTATCTCGTCATCTAGAGCTCTTAATTGCACTAAAACAAGTGTTTGTGGAAGTGGCTATGTAAAAAAGGTAATATTTCCAGTCTTATGAAGGTACAGTGAGTATCATAAATACTGAAACACACATGTGTGTAGAGACCTTGTGAGTGTGGATTGCAGGTAAAGAGGGCTTGACCGAACTGAGGGAAAAGCCATTATTTTGCTAGCTGGTGTTTACAGGAAGCAGTGATGGAGGAGGTGATGATTTGGGTAAATACAGGACAAGTCTCAGCTACATATATGAACCCCCAGAAGCTCTGTAGGAAAAGGGTTGGGAAGACAGTGTAACACAAGATGCTAGAGGCATCTGGTTTTCTCATTAAAAAAAAAAACCACAACAAAAAAACCAAAACCCTTGTTCTATGCATCCATTGTTAGCTAACTGCCTTTTGGATAAGGTAGATATAGAGCTCCTGTGCATCTCCACTGGAAGGATACCGTTAAGTGTGTGTCTGTGCTTTTGTATGTGTCAGCCTTACTGTATGAAGACTGAGGCTTCCTACAGTAAGGAGCACACCAAATAAAGCATTTATCTCCAGAAAGTGTCCCAGCCCAGCCAAAATCTGAGTAGGGAGGTGAAGGGGAGCAAAGATGGAGGGAAGATTTCAATTTGGGACTTGAGTGATCACAGTTCACCTGTTTTTACCCCAAAGAAGAACTGTCTATACAATTCAGCTGTTGCTGAATGGGGTCTGTTACGGATCCAGACTTGGCTAGTAAAATCTCTGCAATAAAAATCATGTCTTTGATGTCCAGCCCAGTACATAAAAACCAAAAGTATGCTGTTACCAAGGTGAATGGGTGAATGGTTTGGGTTAACATCTGAGCAGTTACAAATGTCACAAGCTTGGAGAGATTTAAAAAAAAAAAAAAATGAAACATCCACTGAAGCCAGGTTTCTGGTTCAAATTTAAAGGAAATGAAAATATCTAATATATTTTATGGAGCTGTCAGGCATGAAATTGCATCTTTGAGAGTCTGAAAAACACTGAGAATTTAATACATGTACTTTAGGTAATGACATACAAATAAAAGAGATAGCAAATGATTCATGATGCTTTATGTTATATACCAGACCATGCAGCAACAGCGATATATGTCTGAAGATAGCATGTGGTACGATAATGATATTGTCCTTCCTTCTGATAAGTACATACTAAGAGAAAAAGAACACCTTTCTCCTCATGTGATTTGAGCATGATGCTAGACAAGATAGTCACAAGCTTTAATCTACAGAGAAAAGAAATTACAGGTTGTTGCTATCGTGCTTCTCTGGTCATGGAGGAAGGCAAAACTTTGTTGGGCAGAGCCATCTCCTGTGTCTTCTAGAAGATCAGCATATGCCCTTTCTATATGCTTCATTACCTGGGAGAAGAGGACATGAGAATGTGAAGGAAGCTGGGGGGCGTGGAGGGAGGATGGAGAGGAGGACAGAGGAAGAAGAAGAAAAAGCAAATTTTAACTGCTAAGCACCACTCCATGCAGTGGTATATATTTTCCTTGACTGGTAGGAAACTAGAGCATGGTCCTGAAGGGTGCAGCTATAAATTTCCATCAAAGTTGAGCTCACAGGGACTATACAATTGGAAGCCATAAATTAATACATACACTTCATATATTTTTGCATGAGGAGAAGAATGTTTTTCTTGCATAATCTTCAGGATCAATAGAGATTTCTGATAATGGTTTATACTCCTTGAAACTTCACAAGACGATATTAATGGAACATCATGCACTCTTTGCTTCACGATGCTAGTATACAGCCCAATGGTCCCAACTGGTCAATATGTTTTAGACATATTTTATTTTGCATTGACATGCCAAATAAAGAAGGAAGACCAGGTTAATAATTCAGATAATGTAAAAGGAAAGTCAAGTAAAGCAAAATTGTACTGAAAGAGTTCAATAAAGCTTTGGGAAATCTTTATTTGGCAATACCTGAAGTTTTCATGAAATGTCAGTGACTGTAGCAGGAAGCCATGTGTGAGTTTTATGACCAGTTGGATAACAATATTTCCATGTAGAAAGACAAAATCAACAGGAATGTTGTGTGGTGTTAGTGGGAACAATATGGGGAAACCTCAAGCTCTTACGCCTTCATGAGGCTTTAATTTTGTTGGCTGTATGCAATCTTGAAATCTAGTATGCAGTTCTGCAAGTTACAACAGCTAAAAGAAGGATATACCAAACTGGAAAATATGAGAGAAATAGACTTCTTTGGAGCAGGAAGCCAGAATTTCACAACACAGTGAAGTGAAAGTTTTGTGGATTTAGGCAAATTAAAACTTAACCAAGTTTTCAGCATTATCGTTCTTTGTCTCCCTCTGGTGACTGAAGAGCTGCAGAGGCCTGTGAAGATAATACAGCATTGGGGCTGAAAAAGGAAGGTGGTAGTTGTTGTTGTTATGTTTATTTTGTTTTATATACATACAGTCGCAACTAGTCCCGGACTATTCTTGTTGTTTCACTGCTAACAAGCCATACAGGAGTCTTCTATTTCATGAGTGATACCTGATAAACCTAGTCATAGAGTGTTTCTGGCTAAGTGTGTATTTTTTTTCTGTGCCTAATGAGTCTCAATGGAGGCAGAGGCAAGCAGAATCCTTTTCCTATGGATAAATTATTTGCTCCAAATGGCCATTTTTCTTGGAGTATGAGGTCGATGGATACCGGCATTTCAAAGTCACAGAGGTACTTTTTCAAGGACAATCATGCTCATGCCTTTGTGTTTGTGGGGAACAGAGTGGTGTGCCACTTTGTGTCTGCTCATGTTACAATTCAGAAAAGAGGATTATGGGGTTCAGACCTTTTCCATGGTGTAGCTCTGTTATATTGTCTTGCTAAAGCCCTGTTTATTCTTAGCTACTTAATAGTTTAGTGTAGGAAATGAGTATGTTAATTCATGAAAGTACAGATCTGTCCAGCAGTCAGTCAGCATTAAAAAAGGATGACTATAATGAAATACGGGGCTGAATTTACCAAAGCTGTGCCTAATTCCTAGATAGCTGTACACTATTGACAGCATTTAGTCACCTGAGTATCCTGAAAAATCCATCTCTTTCTCCTAATGTAAAAATGAAAGGCTGGGTAAGCCATTCTTGGTCAGAAGAGGTAATGATGGTAACACTCCTTTCTCCCCAGTATCACCATCACCCAGTGCCCTTCCTTGGACTTGGGAAGGCAGAGGTCCTGTTCCTTCCTCTGTTTGGTTTGAAGCTAGATCTTTTACCTTCTCAGCTGTTGGGCACTGCTATATGTGTCATGGCTTACCCTCATCCAGCTGGTTGAAACTGTTCCACTTTTCTGAAAAATGTGTAAATATTCACTCAGCTAGATCAAGAGCAAGTTACTAATGTGGTAACGCAGTATTAGAAAACTCATCTGATGTGTCTGCCAGGGAAGTTCAAGTTCTTGTGCCAAAGGACTTATATGTGCAAAATAGAACAAATTCCAGAGGAGATAGCCGGTACCCTAGACTGGATTTTGTTGCTAGGAGATAAGATGTTTAAATTTCCTCCTCTACAAAAGGAGATTTGAGACTCCAACACCTTAGATGGCCATTCTTACTGCTAGAGTGTAAGAGGCATTGCCTCCTTTTAAGTGTGTCTGATGTGAATGTAGGTATGTCTAACCTCACCTCTTATATAGGCTCTTGAGCAGGGTAACCAAACAAGACTGTAGATATTATTTGGCAGTCATGCTATTGGTGCTATTTAACTTCCCGCCCTCAGAATAGATGCAGTTCTACTAGTGTCCAATGGGAAATGTATAGATATAGAGGGCACTTCGTTTGTCTTGGGAACTTTGACGCCTTCAGAGGACGAAATTTTTTTCTTTTCCTTGGCGACACTGTACATTTGGCATATGACACTAAAGTGGCAATTATGAACCTGTTTCCCTTGAGAATCTAAGCTGAAAAATCTATTGCAGATGATATTCTAGCTGGCATGCACTGAGTTAGTAAGGAATTTTCCACCAGCTGGTGCTATACTAGTCAGCAAATAGTGTCATCTGGATCTCAAACACTAGTTGCAGATACTGTTTGGAAATCTTCTCAACCTGCTTGTTTACTGCTTAAACTGAATTGCCAGAGTGAATAATTGCATTGTTTTATTATCCATGTCTTCACTCTGTGAATATTTATACAGAACTCATCCTTCAAAGAGTCTGTCGTTGCATCTCTTTGGCTCAGTGTAACCACTACAAAGGATTCTTTCAGGATGTGATGTTCCTTCAAAATTTTGAGTACATCAAGTCTGGTTGAAAGCCCTTGAAAGTCAGAATGAATCCATGAATTAAATGGCCTCTGGAAAATATTTGTTTTATCCACCATCCTAGGGTAAGACTTGCTTTTCACAAAATATACAAACATTTCTAGTAGTGATAGGCTTAATTTTATGTATTACTCCACCATCATTGAGACCACCTATGCTAACTGAAATGTGTGTGCCATGAGCAATGTGATTTGACTTATGCCTGAAGCTAAAACTATCATTTTGGAAAATACTTGTAAGTTCTAGTTTGTGTCACAGAGAGAAATACAAAGTGCAAATCATTAGAGCTTTTGTTATATTCACTAACACATTGACTCAGGATAAAGCTATACTAGAAAAGACTACTTGATTATTGCTAATGTATCAAGGGCCATACTAGTGTACCTATTTATCTTCTCATTAAACTTAATAGAATTGTACTTTCTGCATAGCTCTGAAGTGCTGCTGCAGGTCTGTCTGCCTGTCTGTCTGCGACAGCTGTATCTTCTGAAAAGACTGGAATCCCCCCAAATACCTCATTTCAAAAGATCTAAATATTGAGAAAAGTGAGAAGTGAAAATATCAAGATCCTTATGTCTAATTACTGAGCCCAAGAACATCTTTCATATGTTCAATTTGTGACTGGTCAGGAAGGGTTAAAGCTTCAGGAATGTTGGAATGATAATCTTTGCACACTCTTTGTGACAGCTTTGCCTTTTATTTATGGTAATTGGGAAGTAATGGTATTCTGTCAGGTCACCTGTGAAACATCTGGCTTCAGTTTTGGTAAAGTAGTGCATCAAAGGAGTTAAAATTTATTTGACTATGTTTGGCACAGGTCAGAAAACATTTGGATGTCAATACACCAGGCAGATTTATGGTTATGCATGGACAGAAGGAAAGAATTGAACAGATTTCGGAGAAATAACAATGCCCTTTTCCTTTGATAAATGTATTGGAATTTCATTTTTGTTCAAGTCAACTTCCAGCAACAGAATCTGGTTTTGATGGCACAGTACAGAGTAATATGAACAGTGAAGAAGACAAGACAGAAAAGGCTGCTCTTCTGTCACCAAAGGGACAATTTTCATTTTGATCACCCTCCTTACAGTATATGAACGAAATATATTTTTTGTCAATGCATTGCCTAAGCTTGAAGTCATGCCTTAGCCAAAACACTTTCTGAGTACAGTATTAATTTACTGTAACTTATTCTAATTATAGACAGCAATTACAGAATCACAGAATGGTTGATGCTGGAAGGGACCTGTGGAGGTCATCTGGTCCAATCCTCCTACTCAAGCAGGGTCACCTAAAGCTGGTTGCCCAAGACCATGTCCAGAAAATTTTTTAAGATCTCCAAGGATGGAAACTCCACAACCTCCATGGGTAACCTCTTCTAGTGCTTAGTCACCCTCACAATAAACAGTGTTTCCTGATGTTCAGATGGAGCCTTCTGTGTTTCAGTCTGTGCCCATTGTCTCTGCTTCTGTCACTGTCATTGCTGGAAACAGCCTGACTCCATCTTCACCCTCCCTTATGGTGCCCATTTGGACCCCCAAGTCCTTTTCTGCAAAGCTGAAGTGGTCATTTTTGCAATAGGCACTGGAACCCCTACTTTTTGTAGTTTCCTATATTTTCTTTTTTCAAGCTGCTTCTCCTTGCAATATTCAGAGTAAGTTTTGTGTAAGAACTCTTAGATTGTAGTGTGTCTATCCCAAATGAAATTTATCCGTTCTACTGTATCAGTTAATAGGGACTTCTCTCTACAGGAAATACACAAAATTACTTTTTCTGCTTTTCCATTTCCACTGTAAGCTCAAGGCTGAACTATACTGCATTTTGAGCAAGACCTTCACACTGACATGCATACCTCTGTTACAGAGTGATCTTGATGTAGGTGCCAAATAGCATTTCTAATCTGCTTCCTCATTAGTGAAGACTGATTTTTGAGTGTTTGCAAGCAAGAAGATATTAATAGGAAGCTACTGAGGTCAAATGTAAGTGGAAGGGATTAACTGTCTCCTGACAAAAAACATTTAGCAGTCACTTTCCTTTAATGTATCTGCATCTCTAGACCCACAAATATGAGGAATCATAAAGATATTTTGAATTTAGAAATCATTCTGTGAGGTGACATGATCTGTGTTATATAGGAAAGCAAGAAGACTACTCTCACCCTTACTTGCTTTAAAAATTTATTTACAAATGTGAGTGTAAAGGAAAGGCAAGGCAGGCAGGGCTGCAGTACGCTATCCAGACAGAAATGATGTAGTCTGTTTGGGGCTGATCTGCTCCTGCCATGGGAGGGAGAGACAGAGCTGGGGTAGAGAGTGCTGAAACCTCGGCTAGGTATACCTCCTGCCAGAGGACTATGATTTAGTGCTGACACATAATGCTTCCCACCTCCTCAGAGAGGCCATCTCCACACACTGATGCCTTGCTGGCAGGAGGAATAGCCACCTTGACTCTCTGGGGGCCTGCACATACACAAGGTGGGCAGCACTCTATGGCCATGTGGAAGTTCACATAGAGGTTTTGCTACCTCTGCAAGTGAGACCAACCTGAACCAGTGCAATCTTACCAACAGCTCTAGCAGTCATGAAATGAAAGGCATGAAGGATGGGGAAGATTTCAGCCTAAACTGCAGAAAATTACTCTAATGCATTCAGAATCTTTCAGTCTTTTTTCAGTGCGTGTGGGAGCTGAATTTTAAGCAAAGTTTAGGCTAACTGATGATTTATGAGAGATTATTTTGGAACTTGGTACTTCAGTGTTGTCTGAAGGCAGACAGGACTTGGCAACTAAGGCAAAATTGTCCTGACAGCATTTTCATTTGTACCATCTCAACTTCTAGGCTTGTGCTGAGGCTCAAAGTCTGAAGATCCAAATGGAATTTGGTACTTGATGGGGACCATTTGTCTCATTTTCTCAAGTTCACTGACAAACTTGACTCATGAAAATTAATTCAGAATTTCATGGGTTTATTTGAATACTAATTTGAAGACTAGTTTACAGCAGCAGAAAGCAGACAAAATTTCACAGAAATCTGACTGAAATTTGAAGTGGGAGAACTTGGGAACTGAAAACAAGTTGTGGTGCAAGACAACTGTAATTTCTAGTTTGCTCAGTGAATACATCTTAACACCATTTTCATTCAATGTTTTCATTTGTTTTTATTCCAGTGTAAAAGACTGAGCAGAAGCCTTGCTCCTTGCACATTGTGAATTCATCTACCACACAGGAAACTCCTACAAAGTTAGGCTGGAGGAAAATTCAGGAAACAAAGTACAAAGAGTCCAATAAAAAACAAAACAAAACAAAATAAAAAAAACACACCAAAAAACGATTCATAAACAGAAGCCTCAGCAACAAGCTTATTAAATAGTTCAGGGTGATGATCTTTACACTTACAACTTCAGAGAAGTAACTATGGAGGTGTGAAACACAGCTTTGTGTTTTCCAAGATAAATGCATAAGGGATTGATCGAGGGCAGTTCTAGGCAAAGCAGAAATGACTCTAAGAATATTTCATGGAGGCCAAACCCACAACCTTACAACCTGTAAAGGGAGGCATAAGAATTCCTAAACACCCCGTCTAGAAATAACTGTAGCTGGAAACATAAGCTGACAAACAGGTTTTTTGCATTAAACCTTAAGCTATTTGAAAGAGGGTGGTATGGGAATTAAGGCTAGAAAAATTCCCCTAAGGGAGAACACTGATGGAAGAAAAGACAATGCTACAATTATTTGAAATAAGAGGAAAGTAACAGAATTCAAAAGTTGAATTCTTTCCTTGAAAGGAATCTGCTTTAGGCAGGGGGTGATGGAAAGGACTGTAGCTGGAGGGGAAGAGGCGGTGGCAGGGTGAGAGGGGGTGAAGGAAAAGGGAAACATCTGGACACCTGGGCAGTCTAACAGGAAATGGTGCCAGAAGGTACTATTTTATCTGATTTTAACTCCATTGTATTCTGTCTTGCAATGGATTTGTATTCTGCATGCGAGCACATTGGTTACCACCTGTACTATGTTTTTGGGACATAAGAAGAGTATCTAACACATTTTGTATTTGCAATGTCTTGCATACACCCTTCCATGGGACGGACTGGGCCAGGTGACCCCTAACTCATCTCACAGCCAGTCTTTGTAGGATTATAGTCTGATTTATATTGGAAAGGACCTCAGAAAATCTCTAGTTCAAACCCCTCCTTAAAGTATGGATAGCTCTGACATCAGATCAGGTTGCTCAGGGTCTTGCCAGTTTCCAATCAGGTCTTGAAAACCTCCAAGGATGGACACAGCATAATCTCTCTGGGCAACCTCCTCCACTTCTTGACAGTAGTTCTGGTGTAAAAGTTTTTCCTTAAATCCAGTCTGAATCTCTCCTTTCAGCTCATGCATGTTATATCCCATCCTTCCGCTATACACTGGTGTCTTCATCTTGTCAATGACCTCCTCGCAGATACTGGGGTCTGTCCCGATCCAATGTCAGGATCATTTAAATGTCCCGAACCAATGTCGGAGAAGGTTTTGATATGATCCCAAGAGTGAGATTAAGACAGAAACGAGGTCACATGCCGTACTCCCAGAACACCTTTTATTACAAAAAGAAAAAGTAATAAAGAGGGTAGCAATAGGACAGGATGGAACGAAAGATGGAAATCAAGTAAGGAGTCAGGATAGGGCAGCAAGAATAGTCACCACCATAGGTCCTGCAGCGAGGCAATGGTGAAGGGGGCGCAAGGAAGTCCCAGTTGCTTGTTCCAGCGGTGGTGCAGTGTGGTCATCCTCTCTGTCTCTCTCCTTCTCTCCCTCCTGCCCTTGCCCATTCAGATCCTCCTTAAATACCCCTTCGAGGGCCATGGTTTCCATAGCAATGACACATCTCTTTGTGCCCCCCAGCACCTGGGGCAGGGGCACATCTGGGCAGAATGTTTTCATGGGCAGGGCATTTTCACAAGTCGGGGTTTCCAGAACCCTGGTCTTGTGACCATCCTTGCAAACAATCTTTGAGACAAGTCTATGGTGCAGTTCCTCACAGGGTCTTGCTGTTAGATGCCCCCAAGCCACCATCCAAAGATGAGATAATGCTAGTAATGCCCTGCTCTCACTATGTTGCAACATTAAAAGCTTAAAAGGTACTGGTATCTGCAGTATACCTATACTTTAATTTTCTCCATCAGAAAAAAAAAACCTTCTGAATTGGGCACACAAAAAACCTACTGGAAAACAGCCAGAGAACTGGTCTTGCTAAATTGTGGTTGCTTCTCCAGACTTCTATGGTGCTGAAATGAAAATCTCACAAGAACAAATTTACTTCTGAAATTTCTGCTACATCTTTATTTTTCCCCTTGGCATCTCAGCATTCACTTAAACCCAGGTCTGGAAATGGGGAATAGAAAAATAAATAAATTTTGCGAAAAGTTATTTTATTAAGGCTTTATGTAGATTTCTGAACCTTTTTTTTTTTTTTAACTAACCAAAGTGGCTAATACTGCCCATAAAAGATGATCTGAAGAAGTGCATGAAACAGAATTAAAAGTAGCTTTAGTAATTATTTCTACCAGCAGATTCTCAGAGATAAATTGTATCTTTATTTCCAGGCTTTTAGCACCTACAGAAACTTTCAAAACCACTTGTCAAGTTTATCAGTGCTTTGAACATTCTTTTAAAGTAAAGGCAGAAAACTTCTGTTAAATTTTATCAGGCATATAATTTGACAATAAAATCTCTACTGAAAAAGAGAAAATATTAAGCCTCAATTCTTGGGAAGCTGTATGAAGGTGTTTACAGCATGTTCAACACAAACTTATTTAAGCAAAAAAAGGCTGAAGAAAATAAGTCTTACATTAAACAATTAACCCGGTGATAAACTTTGTAGAAATGCAAAAATAGACACTAAAGGCTAGGATTTTTAAGGGACTCCCTGGAAAAGAGGGACCTGAAGGCTCACAAACACTTTCATGCCCAGCTCCAAAGCCAAAGCTCCTATCTAATATAAAGAGAAAGAAAATTCCAGCTAAAGCCAGTGTGAACTGCAAGATGAAATAGGCAGTGATCTATGTCCCATCAAGAATTCAGAATACATTAAAACAAACAAAAAAACCCACAGCCAAAAAACCACCTGAAAATCCCCTCAAATGCTTTGTAGCAAAGGTATTTTAACTTCTGCCAAAAATGCTTAAAATTTCCTAGATCCCATCTGTGAGACAAGGACACAATATAAAGCAAGGACAGAACCTAATCAGGATCTGTAAAGTTATTCATTGCCTTGTAGTCTATTTCTCTGATAAATTTGAATGAAAGTTGCTGTCAAGCAAACTGGAAAAAATATGTCCTAAGCTGATAAATACTCTAAAATTCAGGGTCTGTCTCAGGGTGCACAAATGATCTAACTGATTCCATTTCATTCTCATGAAAGCAAACAGGAAAATGATGGGTTTTTACTACAAAACAAAACATGAAAAAATCTCTGGTGTTGGAGGAAAACAAGGTCAGCTTTTCTGAAGAACAGATTTTGGGGAAAGGGGTTATTTTTTATTCTCCACCTTATGTACTGACACATAAGATAAAATAAAAAAAAAACTATCAAGATCATACTTCTGTTTAAATATTTGCAAGGTCATTAGGCATCATGAAGTTCAAGGGAGTTCACTGAATGAAAGGGATTCAAGCAGTAACATGCTAGATCTCTATCCTTAAAATAGAGTTGGTATCAGTGGCTTTAGAAATATTTTAAAGATTAGTACAGTAACATTAAGTTATATTCTCTTCAGAATTTTTCTAAGCCTAAGTTGATAAAGCAAAATGCTGGAGTCACAATCAGTCTTTTTATAAATCTACAACTGCATGCACAATATATATTCTGGATATAAATGCATATTTGTGTGATTTCTTTTAAAATTTCGCATTTTATTTGTCATTACAAAAATTCCACCAGATCTGCATATACATATCAACCTAAAGCCATCATCTTGTTCTAGCAGCAAGTAAAAAAAAAAAAATCTGTGGATGAGAAAAATTAATATTTAATCTGCTCTTCATTAAGAAATGCACAGCAGCCTCTGGTACACAAGCCATCATGTTTCCTTTAAATGCTTTTTACTTTTCTTGTAACAATTGCTTCACTATACTTGATTGACACTTTGTGGAGTGTTAGGAAATACAAAGGTATCTCCCAGAACAGGAGTGAGAATTCATTGATGTGAATAGTTCTTATCATAGATGAGAACTTCTGCTTCTGTAGTTTTTTGGTTTTATTTTGTTTTAAATAATCCTAGTACTCTCTAGTTGTCAAAAACAATTGCAATGCTTAACATGAAATTGTTGATCACTGGAATAACTGCTTAGACCATGCAAAGGAAATTCCAAGGGAGTTTTCAAATTATTTTAACAGCTAGTGCTGTGGTCAATAGACTCGTTCACAAACATAATGCCTATGTGTCTGTAGAGCTCAAAGATGAACAAGGTTAGGAAAAATCCTAGCAGAAGAGCGTAAGGGTATTTTGTCTCCATCATCAATAAATGGGAAGTATGTGTGTGCATTAACCTGAACTTCATATTTGGCTGTGGTGTCATAATACAGCCAGGAATTCCCTGCTGTCAGTGCAATACAGTCTATTGCAACTTCTTCCCCAGCCCAGCTCAGCTCTACAGTGCACATAGAATGTCCCAGGTGTGTGGTGAGTACAGTGGCAGCACCAGGGCATACACAATCCTTTCTTTTCTTTGTGCTCTGCTCCAGCAAATGTGTCCCATATGGTTGGTCTGCATAGGTGTGTTGTTGAATTATGGCAAGGGCACTACCTTCTGCTTCTACGGTACTCACTAGACACACACTGCAGCTCCCTGACTCCAGAGATCCTGTTTGCTGGGGCTGTGGGATGTCCAGAAGCACTGCTAGAGGTGATGCCACAGTCACCTCTTTCCAAAGATCCTGAACAAGTGGTTGAATCCCCCTGAAATAACTGTCCCACACACAAAAGAAAATACATGCTAAAAAAAAAAACCCAGCCCTGAGTGTATTTAGTCCTGCTCTTGCTTTCAAGTCACTGTTATTGTCTCATCCATCACAGACACCCCTTACTGCTGGATGAAGTCTCTGCCTTCAGCTCCCTCAGCTCATTAGTGAACCATTCAATGTGTCTTCCTATTATGATGCCATTATTTATTACTCCAATATGGGAAAAAACATGCATGAGAGAAGGAAAAGAGCAAAGACAGCAGGGAAAAGATTATAAATACATTTTCTTAGCTTTTTGCACTTATTCTGTCAAAAAGATTCATAACTGAGCAATATAACAGTAGGATAATTAAAAGGCCATTCTTTTGGAATGTCTTCAGAAGCCTCTGTTTTTGACATACTGCTGAAATAAAAGTCAGCATGAAAAGTTACAAAAGATTCTATTTTTATTTTAACTCCAGTGATTTTCCCCCCTGCTATCCTGACTCAGATTTCTTTCTTCTTTATGTGCAAAACTGGAGCAAATGAAGCACACATCAAAATTCTTCAGCTAAAAGAAGAATGATTGAAAGGATCTTTGCTTTAACAACAACCACTGACTTACCTTCCATATTTTTCTACAATCACCTTAATTTTTCTTCTGAAGTCAGAGGTTCCCAGGCAAAACTTAACTAAAAAAAAAAATAAAATTGCATCATGTCCCTGTATATACATATACAATTAAGCTTGTATTATTTCTCTACCATTTTGAATAAAATTGTGAATTATTTGTGTTTACATTCATGTTTTAAACAGATTTCTTAGACTAAACAGATAACTCATTTCTAGTTTTATCCTGCTTATACCCAGGTCATTTCTCATGAACAGCCCGTGGTCTGGCCATTTTCAAATCTGACCTCTTATCACAAAAGCCAGATTTAGGTGTTAAATTGTCTTATAGATTTCCACTTTAACTGTCTAAACAAAACCCACAGAATTAAAGCAGCTCAGGACCTGGAAACTTCTTTTGGTTGAGGTAGGTGGCTGTGTTTGAATAGCCTCATGTTCACTTTGGAAATCTACAATTTGGCAGTTGAATTTTAAGGAAAAGTGTTGTGATTCTCTTATTTTTTTACTACCCTTTGTGAGGAGCTGAGCTTTCCTCAGAGTTAAAAATCTAAAACAGGTCACTGAAAAGTAAATACAGATTTTTCTGGTACTCAGATCAGCCCTGACTATGACCTACCTCTGAAACATCATTAAAAGAATGTGGATGCAGATTGATGGCATTTATAGAGCTGTATGTTATGGTATGCTTCCAGTTTATGGCTTCCATTTATGATGTTTCATAAACATCTTTTGTGAAATTCTAGCTTCATTCATGATAATGGCAAAATTCCCATGGATGTCAATGGAGCCAGGCAGTCACTGCTTGGCATTTTAAGGGACTTACTGATTGTTTTTTAGCCTTTCTCTGCACCGTAGAGTTTCGGCTATCACGGTTGTATTGGTAAAACCCCTTAATGCAAATGCAGTGCACATGCAGGTTAAACAAAAAGTATTTTGCAGGTGTACTTAAACTTCCTGAAAGTCATAATCAAAGCCAACTACAACTTCTTTCTGGCAACATAGTGATGTTCATGTCCACAATTTTGATGGCATAAGATCATCAGTTTGAGGAGGATGCATGTGAGTTTTTCATATAAAGCAAATGTAGTCATGTCAGGGCAACTGTATAGGAGGCATGGCCCACTTGAGCGGCTTATGAAACACCTGCATTTTAAAATTAGCTTTTATGGAAAAATTTATACATAATTAGGAGAGTAAAAGATCTTAATTAGTTCTCTATATGTTATTGGATCACTCAAATGCTCTTATCATATTCTAGGACCCCACACTGGCAAAACTTCCTAATACAGGACCTGCACAAAACACTTACAATACATACATAAGGCAGGGCAGAAGAAAAGGATGCAGATGCACTATGGGCATGCATATAGAGCACTGGTATAATATCAACATAAAATAATTTTTAGATTTTTTTTTTTTTAAAAGAGCTTTAAGCAAGGACTCAGAAGAGAACTAAGTGACTGTCACAGCTAAGTCTTTCCCAAGTATCGGGGGCCACTTGAAAGCAAGTGCAAAAATGGTCTCACTTGAAAGTGCAACAAGCAGCCATAAAGGTTAACATGATAGGTCAGAGGTAGAAGCTGATATCTTGATAATGAATAAGAGATAGGTGGAAGAAAGATATGAATGGTCTTGGAAGTGAAGTTACTTTTCTTTGCGAGGGTGATGAGGAGCCAATTGTGTGCACAAGGAAGGGGTACCAAGATCAAAGCAACAACCTGGGAAAATGGTCATTAAAGCAGCATTCTGAAAGACTCTGACCAGACAAGACTGCATTTGTCAAGGTCAGGGGAAAGGATGTTTAAGATATGAGTGTCTGTGTGACTTGAACTGCCTGTTACAAATCTTGTTGAAAGATAAGATTCCTTGAAAATGTAGGATGTCAGGAAATGTCTGCTTAGTAGTGTAATGGATTGTGCACATTCACATGGATGTAAACAGACTATTTCAGCTCTCACTCATTCATGATTATGGCATTATACCAAAATGACCACCAGTGGGAATAACTAGTTCAAATACAGTCCAAAATTGACTATAATCTAGTGAACACAAAGTCTAAAGTACCTGCAGTCTAAATTATGTTTTTTAACTTTTTAAGGCAGTTGATCTATTCACCTTCATAATAAGATGCAGTTAGTACTGTGGTCCTTAGGACAGAAGAAATCCTATATGTAGCAAAAGATTTAAAAGCATCTAAAAGCATGAAGAACAAGGAAATTTTAAAATTTGCTTAGTTAGGCTTACAAAAAGATATTATTTATGACTCTGTGGTGCTAATGAAATATATGCTAGAAAAATATGCATGCTGAGCAAGCCTTCTCCTGACGCACCGTTCAGGACACATCTGTCTACAGATCTAAGCCTTGATCTGGAAAAGGTCAGTAGACCTCCAAATATAGTGTCAATTATGAGTGGTGGTTTGCTCACTGAGAGAGTGATTAAATCCATCTTACCAACTGGGAAATAAGATATAGCTCTGGCAAAGAACTAGTAGAAACACAAGCATTCTTTCAGAGAATAACAGGCAGATGCTTGTTTTGCTGAGGCCCTCTGCTAAGCTTTTGTCAGCACTGTATTTAGTTTTAATACACCACTATAACATTTTAAACTACAACATTTTAAACTATCTTTTTCATATACAGGTGGAAACACAGTTTCAGTACAGTGACACAGACCTAGGTGAACCCTCTGAAGACATCAGTATTCCAATAGAAGACCAGGTTTTTATTGGGACTCAGCTCTGCCTGATGAAGAAGGCAGCAGCACAGAGGTCTAGGGGAAAGTGAAAAAGTGAGATGAAAAAGTAATTATGCCCCAAATCTCATATGTTTCCATGAAAACATTTGCATGTTGAAGCAGCAATTCCTCTCCAGAAAGTTGTTATAGTTGTGTCATATAGCATGACCAGCAGCACATGCTGAATTTCAGGTGATATATTTGGCCTGACTGCATGTAGTGGTTTACCTCTATACCCAAATGTAAAGCAAGTAAAGAACAAAATGAATCTGAAACCATTCCTCAACAAGGAGTTGGCCTCCAGAGCTGGCTTTTCTGAAATGTAAGCAGTGAGGTGAGAATGTTCCATTTGCTACTGCCATGCTTTTTATTTAAACCCAAATCTGAAAATATGACTGAAGTTTGGCTTGGTTTCAACTATTTGATATGATATTTAAAGCTCCAGTGCCACGTTTTAATCACAGACTATTTACCTTCTTCAGGCTTTTTGTTGTGCTAGGCTATTTCTCCTTCTTTCACCTATTTTAAAACAATTTTTAAGATATGTTAAAAGTGGAACTGTGGGAAACTCTGCTATAAAACTCAAAACTACATGCAAACCTCATCTGCTAAATAGAATCTGGGCCTCAGAGGCCCTTGTTGAGTTTCAGAAGATTTGCAAGAGTTTGCTTCAGGGTCATCTTTGTGCTTCTGGCTAGTGTGAAACTATAACAAGAATCTTCAAAGAATTTTAGTCACTAGAAAACTATGAACAAAAAATCTTCCTAAGATCTGTAAGCCCTAATGGAGCAAACAGCATTTTGAACCTGATGCACTTCAAAGTGAAAGGATTTTTTAAAAATATATCAGCAACATTTAATGGTTCTTTACTTAGATGACCTGATAAACCAGGATAAATTTAGCGAAAAGCTTTCAGCTGAGGTCAACACTCCCTAGACTGCAACCACATAGTATTCTTATTTGAAAAAATATTTAAAGGCTGAACAAATAATAATAATAAAAAAATCTCCTATTTCCATGCAGTAAAATTAAAGCATTGCATAAATAACATGGCTTCCCTGAGGTCACCCCAAAAGATTAGCAGCAAGGTAGGAAGAGAAGTAAGGTTTTCAGATGGCTGATCGCAAGCTTTATTCTGAAAATCACAGTGTTTCTCTAATTATGAGAAGCCTGACCATCACTCAAAGATGGAGTCTCAGATAATTAAACTCCTACTTGTTCTACCACTTACTCAGATGAGAAGGCTGTAGTTTAGTTAGGTATTTGAAAACTAAGAGAAAATGCATACACTATTTGCATTGATAAGAACACAAAGCAACTGCTGTCTTCAGGAGGTGATGATTGGATGTTTTTATTACAATTACAGCTGAATCAACAGTATTTTTACAGCATCTGATCTTAAAAGCAGCTACCTAACTGGGCCACATGGCACGCTTCACATTGAAATCCAGCTGACCAATATTCAGTCTTCTTTTTTATTGATTATGGATTTAAAAAATCCCCACAACACAACAAAGTCAAGTATGGAGTTAAGTAAACAACATCACCAAACATTTGAGAGCTCTGCACAATGAGATTTTAAGTTTGGAAAGAACACTGGACAACTTTTCTGTCATATAGAATCATAGAATTATAGAATGGTTTGGGGTGGTAGGGACCTTAAAGTTCATCTAGTTCCAGCCCCCCTCAAAGCCTCATCCAACCTGGCCTTAAACACTTCCAGGGAGGGGGCATTCACAACTTCCTTGGGCAACCTGTTCCAGTGTCTCACCACCCTCACAGTCAAGAATTTTTTCCTAATATCTAATCCAAACCTACCCTCTTCCAGTTTAAAGCCATTAGCCCTTGTTCTATCTCCATTTGCCCATGTAAAAAATCCCTCCACAGCTTTCTTGTAGGCCCCTTCA
>NW_010315844.1:0-5925 GCF_000700745.2 Antrostomus carolinensis
GAAGAAGAGAAGAAGTGAAGGAGAAGAAAAGGAGAAGAAGAGAAGAAGAAAAGAAGAGAAGGAGGAAGAGAAGGAGGGGGAGAAGAGGAGGAGGAGAGAAGAAGAAAAGGAGAAGAAGAAAAGGAGAAGAAAAGAAGAAGAGAAGAAATACTGATTGAAATTTTGAAATTCATGCCCTGAATTGCAAATATCTAGAAGAGAGCTACCAAAGTTTGAGTTCAGTGGCCCAACACATGCATGGGTGATGCATCTTGCTCTTGGAGAAAGGCTTTCAGAGAGCTGCATCCCTGTAAATGCTGCTTATAGTATCTGCTCTGAGATTCTACCTCCTGGGAAGCAATGGTGCAAAAAAAGTGTTCAAGTGTAAATGGAAAGTTTTGAGTTACCTCAAAAAAAAAAGAAAATGGTGACACAATGGGAAATTGAAATCTGAATTTTGATCCTCTTTTTCTCTAGTACATCCACACCTGCTCTATGGAAATATGTCGTACGAAAGGAAATGAATCTAACTGGTGACTGCAAATGTAAAGCAATAATTTCCTTAAATTAATCCCTTACTGAAGAATTACCTTTTTTTTTTTTTTCTCCCATATTCCTGGAGAAGAAAAAAAAAAATCTTTCAGATTTGAGTCTTCAACAAAACAGCATCACCTTGAGTTCCTCTTCTCATCACCCAGCTGTGTACACACGTCGAATTGCTCAGGCTCTGCAGGCATCATTTCTGACCTGCCTTGGGGATCCCATCCCAAAACCTTGGAGAGAAACCTCAGTGTTTATCCCAGGCTCTTTGGGGAAGGTTCACTCTGTTTGCAGGTGCCCCAGAGACCCTTTGGTAATTTGTCCTCTGGGTATGGAGTAAAACTTAAATCCTCCAGCCACGTTAGAGGATGTGATATGGAAACTGTCCTGGTTTTGGAAAGACTGATGGAGCTCGTGTTGTATCTTCAGCTCAAGGACCAGTGAGTCTCTTCCTGAGAATGACTCAAAACACCATTAATCAGAGGGAAGGTGAAATTTGGAGAGATTTTGAGATAATTGTTTGCTGAATGGAGAAGAGTTTCCTTCACTGGTGTGTCCACCCTCTCCATGAAACAATACTAAAGTTATTAAATTCCTTCCTGAAGGGAAAAAAAAACCTGCTTGCTCCAGTACATCTGAATCCTAAACCTCCAATTTGGGATAAAAATTCCTGGTATTAGCAGACCCAAGAGGCACAAGGAAGATGGTGTGCAAGGAGAATTCAGTTCAGAAGAAGGTTTTTTTCTCTTGAAGCTCCACATACATGAAATTGTAACCAGGTACGCTCGTTTCATTTTAATTGACCCAAATATCTCCCTACAGAGTCAGAAAATCACTCCAACGTGATCTGTTACCTATTTAGTGCCACAGTAATGAACGTGGCAGATTAAGGCAAAACATCATCATATTTACTTCCCCCTAAATAAAGAACACTGGAGCAAAAGGAAGGAAATCCTCCCAGACATAGATTGGAAAGAATTTGGATGTTCATGAGAAGATACGATTTGCAAGACCAATTCTTTCCATAATGTGCCAGCCAGAGCTTTAAGATTTAAGCTTTAAGATTTTTTTCCATATTATGATTTATTGGTCATTATTTTCTCAAGATATTATTTCTCAATATATTACTTGGGATCTTCAACCTGTCCACTGGGGACAACTATTGTATTTTTTCTCCAAATAAGTGGAGAAACTTCATCCAGGAAATACCAAACCCTGCATCAGCCTCAGGCATTGCATATTCCTGTGAGCTCAGGGTAATTATTTCACCTCTTCCTGGGGGTTGGAACTGGATGATCTTTAAGGTCCCTTCCAACCCAAACTGTTCTATGATTCTATGATTCTTTGTCTCCTCTGTGCTGGGGCCAGGAGAATGGCTGGGGGAAACTGCTCGAGCGTGACTGAGTTTGTCCTCTTGGGCTTCACCAACCTGCAGGAGCTGCTCTTCGTGATTTTTTTACTCACGTACATCACCACGTTGGTGGGGAACCTGGGGATGATCTTCCTCATCAAGACTAACCCTCAACTTCATGTACCCATGTACTTTTTCCTCAGCCACCTCTCTTTTCTGGACATCTGCTCTTCTTCATCCATCACACCGAAGCTCCTGTCGGGCCTCCTTGCAGAGAGAAATATCATTTCTTTCAGTGGCTGCATCACACAGTTTTTCTTCTTTGCAATATTTGGCACCACGGAAGCTGTCCTTCTGGCTGTCATGGCATATGATCGCTACGTGGCCATCCGTGAGCCTCTGCACTACTTAACTACTATTTCCCATGAGTTCTGTGTCCAGTTGGTGGTGGGATCCTACACTGCTGGGATCCTGAACGCCCTCGTGCACACCAGTGCTCTCCTCCAACTCTCTTTCTGTGGCCCAAACCTTGTCAACCATTTCTACTGTGAAATCCCACCACTCCTGCTACTTTCATGCTCTGACACCTGGCTCAACAAGATGGTTTTGTTCGTGTGTGTTGGCTTCATCACAACAATATCATTGTTGGTCATTGTTGTCTCCTACACCTGCATCCTGCTCACCACCTGGAGCTTTCGTTCTGTGGAGGGCAGGCACAAAGCCTTCTCCACCTGCACTTCCCACCTCATGGCTGTTGCCCTCTTCTATGGCTCTGCAGCTTTCTTGTATTTCCATCCCTTTTCCAGGCAGGCAGAAGACCAAGGGAAAACTGCTTCTATCTTCTACACAGTGGTGACCCCCATGCTCAACCCTTTCATCTACAGCCTGAGGAACCAGGAGGTGAGGAGCACTCTCAGAAGAGCTACAAACAAGTTCCTTCCCTGTGTGTATTCTCACAGGTCCTGCTCTAACCAGACCAAAGCAGATACCACTAAACACAGTGGAGTGAGCAGAAGAACTAAAGCTGACACCTGACAGAAGAAGGACACTGTACATTTCAGTGCATCTGGTGAGATCTACATGCTCTACCTGGTGCTGAACACTGCAGAGTTTGAACTATGAATTAATTCCATGTTGAGGTCCCTTGAAAAATAAATTACCTGTACTTACAATGTCTGAAAGAAGGAAAGAAGGCAGGAAAGACTGACTCTCCTACCACCATGTACATTGTGATTGAAACTTCTGGAGAAATTGAACTTAGAAGCAGCAGAATTGATACTTTGAACTTTGAACATGCAGAGTTGATATTTTTTGCCAAAAAAGACACTCCTACCACCACATACATCGTGATTGAAACTTCTGGAGAAGATGAACTTAAAAGCAGCTCTAGAACATGCAGAGTTGATATTTTTTGCCAAAAAAAGATTTACTCGATGTTAAAACAATGTTAAATTCTGTGGCCTGAAAGAGGTGGCTCAGAGCAGAAGGAGACGAGCTAAATAAAGACTAGATGTTGGAGAGGGACAATGTCTTTCATAACTTTGGTTCCAAATTTCTTAAGTAGTTGCCCAAGGTTTTGCTTTAGTACAATAAATCTGATTTATTATTTCCTCTGGTTTGTCTGAAAATAGTCTTTATGGGGAACAGCATGTCCTTGTCCTCATGTTTCATATATATTTCATGCAGGGCATCTTGCTTTCCTGGATGGGTCTCTCCTGTGGACATCTACCAGTCTGGAGCCACCATGATGACATGCTCCTTTGCCTAAGAGCAGGGTGGAGTCATTCTCTGTGACAAGCAGTCACTCAACTTGGCCAGGAACAGCCTTTCAAGACATTTTCTGAGCAGTCCTGGCTTTTCCCAGGATGTCATCTGGTGTTGACAACACAAAATGCCTCCGTGTTTCTGACCATATGTTATATTCAGATGTGCTCAACATATTTGATGACTCCAAGACTCTCAATGTTGGCCAAAATTCCCCACCCCCTCCTCTCCTACTTATGTGTCTCCATCCAGGCAAAGTTCATTTCCCATCTCAGGAAATATTAATTTCTTATAATTTATTATTAATAATTTCTGCTTCCAGGTTTCAGGGGTTGAGTCATCTCGGTCCAAAAAATCATCCTATCTAATTGTAGCTTTTCACATTTGAATTAGTCACCATTGGTTCCTCTTGTAGAGACAAGGATGCATTTGGGGGTTTTGACTCATCTGATCTATTTTAAACACTCACATCAGGGTGAGATGAATTTTTCTGGAAAAAAACCTCATGGTTTCCTCCAGAGTGATGGGCTGACACAGCAACGTGGCAAATGTGGAGTTTGTTTAGAGCAGTCACTCTCGGGGCATGTTCTGAAGAGTTAATTTAAGCATAAATAAAATGACATAAATTAATTAATAAATTAATTAAAGAAAATATATTCTAAAAAGTGATAAAAGGAGAAAGCTTCATCTCACCACGTTGATGTCTTGGAGTCTTTCTAAAACCCCACTCCAAAGTGAGAAGGTGAAACTAGTTTTTAATCAATCATTTATAATTTGTTTGAACATGGATGGTCAGGATCCACAAAGCAATTCTGGAACGAACAGAAAAGCCAAATGGATGAAAGTAGTGCCAGAGTTATGCTTTTGCTTTGATAGAAAACTCACCAATACCAGATATCAACTCCCTGAAGGAAGGTATTTATTGTCTGTGGATGGATAGGGAAGATTCCTTAGACCTGCTTACAGATACCAATACCCTTTTGTTCTTTTAAGAGCAGTAAAAGAGAAGTTTTCCCCCCTAAACCTGGCTTGGGCTCTCACACATGCCTAGATCCAACCCTTTGGGTTTTTTAAACGACAGGACATCCCAGATGATGTTAAACCAAATTACAGCAGATGAGTTTCTCAATGGTTTTCCCTCCCCTTCTCTCCCTCCCTCCCTCTCCAACAGCATTTGCAACACTTCTCCAAAGCTTGAGCTATTTCCTAATCCTTCAATCTCCATTTCTTACACTGGTTCTTTTTAATTCTCTGTGATTCTAATAAATAAATCCTATATTCCAAGAGATAAATATATATGTATACACATATACACACAAAAATGTCTTTATATATGTCAAAAGAAGTAGGTAAAACACTCAAGCCTACACTTAACTTGCTGAAACTAATTGTATTTGTTTATCAGTGTGTGTGTCTTCTCCTTAAGGAACTGTTTCCAAAGTCATTCATTCCCAAGAGAACTTTCCTGCATGACCCCAAGGGGAGGGCAGCAGTAAAACTCTTGGTCTTTCAATGAAAGGAGTCTATAAACAACAGCTTTTCTTGGTCAAGTTTGATGCCCTTCATGACTGGCAAATCATTCTTGCTCTGAACACCAACACGGGGAGAAATTGGGGCTTATCTCTCAGATAAAACTGGGGTCTAGGAGATAACAATTCTCTGATAAACCAAAACCCGAGATGTGAGCAAACAGGTGAGTTTTAACCTAAATAACACTGCGAAGGGTTGATGTGTTGCAAGGGGAGGACTTCAGGCAGGAGCTTGTTTTCGTGTGGAGGAGTCACCCAAGGGTAGGATATCTCATGTCAAACCTGAGCCTTTCTAAATTGCTGTTCCAAATTTAAGGCAGCCACTAGGCAGAGGCTGTGAGTAAAGGCAACCGAGACACAGAGGCCATGCCTGAGGTCAGCAGCCCCTCAATCTCAGTTGATTATTTTAATCAAGATTACTGTAATTCATAATTATTGCCCAGTGATTGGAGAGGACAAAAGCTCGGACAAGCTGATGAAGTGGTTCTACAAAGGATGGGTGAGCTGAGGTGTGTTATCATGCTGGCATATAAACCTCACCATCTTCTAGTTCTGGTTTATCTCAGACCATGTAGACAAAGCAGAAAAGAGGACTGGTGGTCTACTGCTTGCTGTCCTCTGAAGATGACAGCAAGGAAGCACAACCTGGGTTATTTCATAGAATCATGGAATGGTTTGGGTTGGAAGGGACCTTAAAGCTCATCCAGTCCCAACCCCCCTGCCAGCAGCAGGGACACCTTCCACTAGACCAGGTTGCTCAAA
>NW_010315844.1:5968-18297 GCF_000700745.2 Antrostomus carolinensis
AGGAACCAGCCACAGCTTCTCTGGGCAACCTGTTCCAGTGTCTGACCACCCTCACAGTGAAGAACTTCAAGAGAGGTGTGAAAGTTTCTGCCCCTGACTTAAATCTGGATTTAGTCAAGTCAATTTTTATATTTCATTCCAGTATTAAGGGAAGCTCAAGGAGGGGCAGGTGTTGAACTTTCCTCCTCAGAAGGGTCCCTTCCAAAGGTAAAATTTGGCATCTGGTTTAACAGTTCAAAAATGAGCAATTTCTGTGACTATTCCTAACTCCTCTTTTAAGAAGACATGAGCTTAATTTTATATATATATATATATATATATTTTAAAATGTATTATCAACATCTTACTCCCCCCAGTTCATCATCGTGGCACTGCAGCATTGTTGGGATTTCCACCAGCAGTGACCTTCCAAAATCCTCTCCACTCTCTTTCTCAGTTCAGTGGCATCACAAGAAGGATTCAGGTATCACCATATTTAAAGGGGAGTTCATACTTACACTAAATCTCCTGTTTCAAGCTTAACTTCAGAGTCTCATAGGATGGAAGGGAAGAAATTAGAGTTTTATTTTAACTCGTTCTGAATCTCCTAAAGGGAATTATTTAAAAAACATCTTGATGTCTCACCAGTGCTTTTTATCTTCCAATTTTCTGAAATAAAGGGGGGGTTATTTTGAGTTTTGTTTTGGTTTTGGTTTTGGTTTAAATGCAGACTGATTTCTAATGTCAGAATCAATAGCTGTGGTTGCCTCTTTGGATCTGAGGAGTAACAAACTTCTTCAGGAGGTAGAATAAGCCTCCTGAATTGCAAAGTGACTTTATCAAACCAAATTAATAGTGACTAAACCAGCATAAAAACATCAGAAATAAATTCTGTCCTGCACTTTGTTTACTTTCAAATGCATTTGGAGACAAACACTGAATATGTTGTTCAACAGTTCCCACCTCTGCAATTTGTATTTCCTGATAAAAATAAATTTGTCTTTAAGATAAAAAGAATATGCTGACTCTGCATTTCTCTGCATCTCTGCTTTCCTACAGCAACTGTGCTAACGATGGTGGCCAAAGGAAATCACACCCCCAGTGTTGAATTTGTTCTCTTGGGGTTCTCAGAGCAGGAGGATGTCCAGGATGTCCTCTTCATAGTCTTCTTGGTGATCTACATGATCACTCTGCTGGGGAATTTGGGGATGCTGGTGTTGATCAGGATGGATTCCCAGCTCCACACTCCCATGTACTTCTTCCTGAGCAGCCTGTCCTTCCTGGACATCTGCTATTCCTCCTCAATCACTCCCAGGCTGCTCTCAGATCTCCTCACAAAAAGGAAGGTCATTTCTTACTCAGCTTGCCTCACACAATTATACTTCTATGCGGTCTTTGCCACCGCCGAGTGCTACCTCTTGGCTGTGATGGCCTATGACCGTTACGTGGCCATCTGCAGCCCACTGCTCTATGCTGTCTCCATGTCCAGCAGAGTTTGTGCACTTCTGGTGGCTGGCTCATACCTTGCTGGGATTGTGAATGCCACTATCCACACAGGGTTTGCCCTTCGGTTGTCCTTCTGTGGTCCCAACATCATCAACCACTTCTACTGTGAGGGACCCCCACTTTGCGCCATCTCTTGCACGGACCCCACCATCAATGAGATTGTGATGTTCATTGTGGTTGGCTTCAACCTGTTTGTCACCAACCTGACCATCCTCACCTCCTACACCTATATCCTGGTCACCATCTTCAGGATGCGCTCAGCCACGAGCAAACGCAAAGCCTTCTCCACATGCATGTCCCACCTGACTGCTGTGACCCTCTTCTATGGATCTGCAGCATCCATGTACTCACGACCCATCTCCAGGAACTCTCAGGACCTCGACAAAGTGGCCTCTGTGTTTTACACTGTAGTGACCCCCATGCTGAACCCCATCATCTACAGCCTGAGGAACAAGGAGGTGAAGAGTGTGCTGGGGAGAGTGATGAAGAGGAAACGTTCATCTGAAAAATAGTTTTCCCTGGTGTGTCAGAGGAATTGAGAGGTCTTCTCAGAAATGGTTATGCTTTCAGTTTCCATATTGCTATGGTATCAAAGAAGCTCTCCTGTGAGCTACTGGGGACAAATGTACTGGGGACAAACGTACTGGGAAACCTCTGCTTGTTCCTAAATAGTGGGTCATGAACTCCTCCTGGATTAGACCATTCACTGGTCATCTCAGGGATGTGTTAGCTACATTTATTTGTGTTTACAGCTTGATATTATTGTAATTTCAAGAATTTAAGCCCTTCTGACCATTTGGAGTTTGAGAATGCATTACCACTATTGTCTCGAGCGATGACAACAAATAACACCTCTTGCTTTCTGGGTGACAACGATGACCAGAGCTCTTCATACCAAATAATGGGCACATTTCTGGTGAACACAAGACTCGGGTAACTTCAGGCTGAAAGAGTTGGGGCTGTTCAGCCTGGAGAAGAGAAGGCTCCCGGGAGATCTTATAGCGGCCTTCCAGTACCTGAAGGGGCTCCAGGAAGGCTGGGGAGGGACTTTGGCCAAGGGCAGGGAGTGACAGAACAAGGGGTGATGGCTTGAAAGTGGCAGAGGGGAGATGGAGATGAGATGTGAGGAAGAAATTGTTTGGTGTGAGGGTGGTGAGCCAGTGTCCCAGGTTGGCCAGAGAAGCTGTGGCTGCTCCTCCCTGGAAGTGTTCTCGACCAGGTTGGATGAGGCTTTGAGCAACCTGGTCTAGTGGAAGGTGTCCCTGCTGATGGCAGGGGGGTTGGGACTGGATGAGCTTTAAGGTCCCTTCCCACCCAAACCATTCCATGATTCTATGATTCTATGATTCGTGCTCCCAGTAGTAGCAATAGACACTGGCCTTCGTAACAAGAATTCACCTCAACAAGGCTCGTCAGAGCTTTTCTGCAACTTATTTTTAGCTCAGCTGTAGCAGTATTTTCAAATTTATTGGAGAAACTTCTGCAGTGCCTGCAAGGTGCTCAAGGACCGGCGAGTTCTCATGGACAACTCCTACGAGTAACGGTCAAATTATTTACTAGGCAGGTTCCTGCTCCCTCACCTGGCATTTGGACCTTATTTTGGTTACATTATTATTAACTGCTTTTGCTCAGTTGGGTGATTTCCTCTCTGAAATAAATGATGAGATACAGGGGAACGACTAAGAACCTTTAGCAACTATAACGTAGCTAATCCCATTGACCAAGAGGAGAGAAAAGAGTGATGACCAGAAACAAATATGGGGTAGAAACATTTAGAATTGACCCCAAGCAGACCCAAGACTGACATGGAAAAAACTCCCACCACAACCAGTGCTCCCACCAAGCACAACACTAGATCTCCTCAGCAAGGAGCTCAGGGTGCTGCTGGGTCACTGCATCATCCCACCAAGGAAGAAGGATCTCAGTCTGCAGGTGGGAATTTAACCTTAGGGATGAGACACAGGTACTTTAATCAGATGAACTTTGAGGAGCATTGCTCTCCATCCATCCAGGCCCACACATTTGTCCTTAATACAGTCACAAGCCAACACACTGACCCTCCAACTCCTTGACTTTGGGCCCGGACTAGCTCTGGCAAGCAAGGCAACTCTAGAAGTGCACTTTGTCACTAACAAGGAAGAAAGTTTCTTTCTTGTTAGCTCCCACTAATTAGTCTCTCATGGCTTGTTAAGAAGAATGAGGTAAGTTGACTACAAGCCCTCTGAGAAGCTTTCATGGTGATTAGGAAACTTTTTTTGTTAAACCCCAGTAGTTCTTGTTAAGCTGATGACTTCTGGAAGGGTGGTTGGTCCCCAAGGGCCACTTCTTGCTCTGGGAAGTGGAACAGCATCACTTGTGATGGAAATAGCTATAACCACCTGTATGGGAAGAGCCTGGAGCTCAGGCCTGCTGGTGGGCTTTGTGTGTTGTACAAGTTTGGTCACACACTCCCACTAAAGGAAGAGACATCCTTGTCTTCATGACATGTGCATGTAACATGGTTCCCTTGGTTCTTGCTAATGGGTTGATTTGTCCCTGCCTGCTTTTGACCCCATGGCAGAGAGCACCAGGGAAGCTTGTTGCATTTCTCCTCACCTTTAGACCTCCTCAAGGACAACTCACACCTTGAATTTCTTGCCATTGGGATAGATTTGTTTGTGTCTTCTTTAATTTTTCAACTGCAGGGCAAGTTGAAGTGCTCTACATACATCCTCCATGTCTGACTGGTTTCCATAAATGTGATTTTCCAACCATTATGAATCTGGGCCTGGACAATAAACATGGGAATGGCTTCACCTGGTTCTCAACATCTACCAAAAAATAATTGTCTAATTATGAGATAGGCAGCCAGGTCCCCTCTAAAATATGTAGGAATAAGAAGATGTTTTTATCACATCCTAGGACAGATGGATGTGGTGCAACAGGAGCAGACCTGAACATCAAATGGACTGGTACCATGGACCTGCTGTCTTTCATTTCTCTGGATTAAATTTATTCTGCTCTGGGGGATCTGAACCTCTCCTGGAGGTCAAACTACATTTGGTGCCCCTATCAAACCCATTTTCAGTTTGTTTTCATCCAAAAGGAACCCAGCTCAACCCTGTGATGCGAATGAAACCAGAGTGAGGGCAGAAAGCTGGGAGATCTTCAAACTTCAACTCTGGAAACTCTTTGTCTGAACAAAAACTAGAGAATTAGAAACACACCTTTACTGGTCACAAATGGAAACGAGGAACTCTGACTTAATCACTCAGCTTTTATTTGTCTAAATTTAAAGGAGATGAATCTACATCAGATCACCCAATCCCTCCTCCCAACAGTCTTAATAATAATAATAAAAATAATAATAAAGAAAACTTTGTTGTTTGGTTTTGTTGTTTGGTTTTTTTTCCTTTCAGTTGGACTAAAACTTAATAAAGGAAAAAAAGGTACTTTAATAACGAGGAAAATAATATATTTTAATAACTAAAAAACTGCTTCACCATTTTTGGGTGTTTTCCTATGAACAATGCTGGAAACTTTTGCTTAAGTTGCAGGAAAGGAGCAAAATGGGGTGAAATTCCCCAGCCCTGGTCTGGATTTGGTTGCTCTCATGTAGAAATCTGGTGCCATTTGCTCTGTCCTGAGGTGTTAAGGATGTTGGTATGTACATGACACATATGATATATCTCTGGGGAGATCTTATAGTGACCTCCCAGTACCTGAAGGGGCTACAAGAAAGCTGGGGAAGGACTTTTCATAAGGGCAGTTAATGACAGAACAAGGGGAAATGGGTTTAAGCTGAAAGAGGGGAGGTTTAGATGAGATATCAGGAAGAAGTTCTTCACTGTGAGGGTGGTGAGACACTGGAACAGGTTGTCCAAGGAAGCTGTGGCTGCTCCTCCCTGGAAGTGTTCTCGGCCAGGCTGGATGAGGCTTTGAGCAACCTGGTCTAGTGGAAGGTGTCCCTGCTGCTGGCAGGGGGGTTGGAACTGGATGAGCTTTAAGGTCCCTTCCAACTCAAACCATTCTATGATTCTATATTTCCTCACCTCTCCCAACACCATCCATTGCATGTGGTTGGGAATATTTACCCCTTGCCTTGTTCTACGTTTCCTAGAGGACCCAGTCCCTGCAGTATGTTGTTCAGCTCTTCAGTATGTCCTTTGCATCCAACAAAATGTCACTGCACAGTTGTGCATCCCCCAGAGATCCCCTGAGTGACTCTCAGAAAGAGAATTTTCAGAGCTTTCATGGTTTTCCATGTTACATGGAGCCTGAGGTCCCTGTGCTCATTCTTGTCATCACTATCGCTGCAGGACAAAGACACGACCTCAAGAACATCCACATTATTCACATTTAGTTGATTAGGTCTTTTTACCAGTCTGAATCTGGGAGGAAACAAAAACTCTCCCCAGGACTCTTCCCATCCTTCACCTCCGTGTTCCTCAGGCTGTGGATCAGAGGGTTCAGTGTGGGGGTCACCAGGGTGTAGGCAATAGACACCACTTTTTCCTGGTCCAGGGAATGAGTTGAACTCTGCAGTCAATGGGGAGAAGTGGGAACTTTTAGGCAATATTCAGATAAGTTCTTTAGAATATTTTGGAGCAAGTTATTTAGTTTATTTTGGAGCAAGACATATTGCTTCCAAGAATACCTGGCAACAGGGTGGAGAGTGGTCAGATGAAGGAGTCTACACCTGTAGATGACAACATCCATCTAAATCAGGCTCAGACTCAACAGCTGGTATGCAAAATGAAAGCACTGAAGTAGCTATAAATGATCTGGAAAAGAAAAAAAAACCTTGACAGGCCCATAAATAACTTTTCATCTCTCAAAATAATGTTGTTTCCAGTTTCATTTTGATATTTCTCTCTGGGGTCCTGCAGGCTGGGATGGACAATGAGAAATCCCACACCAAGCCATGGTGATGAGCACCAGCCCGTGCACCACGTGCTAATGCCACTGAACGATTCATTCCACACCTTATCATTTATTTTATTCTCCCTTCCAGCAATTCAGTGCTCATCAAGTCAGTGTTGAAATTGGATGGATGTTGGTGGAATGGAATTAAACTTCAAGCAGAGTTTAGGAGCATATTTGGAGTGATAATTCAAATTTGATTCAGATAATTAGTCCAAATTAATCCAAACTTTGATTTGGATAATTAGTGCTGTTAACCCTGCAGACCAGCTGGTTTCCAGCTGTGAAAGATCTGCCCCAGTCAAGAGCAGAGTCCTCTTACACATCTGTCTAGGTGTCTTCTCTCATTCTCAGGACAAATTTTTGGGAGCTAGAGACCAGGGAAAGAAGCCACACAGACTCTCAATAGCTTTTATTTTATATATATATATATTTATTTTTTAAAATACTCACATAAAATTGTGAGGATTTGGGAAAAATCCACGTGTTTTAATGCATCATGGGCTTTCTCACTCCAGACAAACTGCTCACCTCCTAGCTAACCCAGCTTTTTTTGTGTTGACAGCAGTTTAACATCCTTCTCCTGCACTTCCCCAGAGCACCCTTCACCTCCTTGTTCCTCAGGCTGTAGATGAAGGGGTTGAGCATGGGGGTGACCACGGTGTAGAAGATGGAAACCACCTTATCCAGGCTGTTGTGGTTGGATGCTGGTTGTAGGTACATGAAAAATACTGTCCCGTAGAATAAGGAAACAACCATCAAGTGGGAGGTGCAGGTGTTGAAGGCTCTGGACCTGCTCTGTGCTGAGGGCATCCTCAGGACCCTGAAGAGGATAGAGCTGTAGGAGAGCAAAATGACCACGCTCGTGCCCACCACATTTATGATGACAAAGGCAAAGATGATCATCTCACTGCTGTGGGTGTCGGAGCAGACGAGCTTTAGCACAGGACTGATGTCACAGAAGAAGTGGTTGATCTGGTTGGGTCCACAGAAGGAACCTCCAAACATGCAGCTTGTGTAGATGATGGTGCTGAGAAAAGCAATGAGGTAGGATGATGCCACCAGCTGCCAGCAGACACCACTGGAGATGACCATCACGTAACGTAGGGGGTTGCAGATGGCAACGTGGCGGTCATAGGCCATCACAGCCAGGAGGTGACACTCAGCAGTGCCAAAGAAAGCAAAACTGAGGAACTGTGTCACACAACCAGTGAAAGAAATGGTTTTCTTCTCAGATAACAGGTCTACCAGCATTTTGGGGGAGATGGCTGTGGAATAGCAGACGTCAGCAAATGAAAAATGGGTGAGGAAGAAATACATGGGGGTGTGGAGGCTGGGAACCACCCAAACCAAGAGCATGATCCCAATGTTCCCCACCAAAGTGATGATGTAAATCAATAGAAACAACCCAAAAAGAGGGGTCTGCACACAGGGACTGTCTGTGATTCCCAAGAGGATGAATTCAGTCTGCGTGTGATTTCCTCCCATTATTAGATGTTACCTGCTGAGGCAAAAGGAAGAGAAACATCAGAATGATGAAAAATGGAGTTTCTCTTTCAGACCATATTTCACTCCAATCAGTCTCCAGTTTCACTGTCACATTTTGGTATATTCCTCTATATTTTCTAAAACCAAATTGTATGTGGTTTTTTGTTTTCCAGTTGAGGAACTGAGGAAAGAACATGGAGTGAGTTAAAGTAACACAAAAGGCAATTTTATTTTGCTATGCTTGCACGCTTAAAGCTCTGGATTTATTCCAGCACGTGTGTTTTCAGATTGAAGAGAAGAACCAGCTCTTTAGTCACTTGAATTCGGAAAGAAATTCACTTCAGAAGACACCTCAGAGGAACCTCCTACGAGTGCCCGTAAACCTGGAGCAAGAGGACATCACAGTCCCAGTTAAATCACAGATTCCACAACATCAATGACCTCCAGACATTTTTCCCTTGGCTTTTAATTATTATTCCAGTCTTCAAATCACATTTATCAAACTGTTCTATGTCATTTCACACTGGATAAAATTCACGTGGGTGAATTAATGATTTATACCTTTATGAGTTCCAGCACGCTGAAACATCTGAAAACCACGGGCATGAAGATGTTGCCTTGAAAATGGAGTTAATTTTCAAACATGCTAATTCCAAAACCTGGTTTGTTAATGACTATATTCTGCTGGCAATTTGAAATATCACATTTCTTTATAACAAATTAAGACTCTTCCTTATTTAACTTGCAGAAATCAGTTTATCTTGCTTTAGCTGCCGAAGTGGAAGGAAAATGATTTGCATAAGCCATTGCTCCTGTTTATTATTAAAAAAACCTACTTGGTAAAGCTGTTTTCTGACAGAACCCCCCCCAAAAAAGAGGTGAGGAGGTGAAGAAGAAAACCCACTGCTCTCCTTTGTCTCAGCATCACGGTTTCTCCTGCATCTTCGTTGCTATGGAGTGATGGGAGCCAAGGGTTTGTCCCAAAGGCAGCAGAGAACATCTACGTGTCCATATAACCTCTATGAACCACCTGATGTGAAGAGAGATGTGCTCCTGCCCAGACTCCAGCAGCTGAGCTTGTGGGTGATGGGGTTGTAAATATGGTTCCTTGTGTTCTCCTGGGAGAGAGGCCCCAGGGCTCCTCATGGCAGTGTTTACCAGAGGGAAAATAAAAGAGAAAATTAAAAAAAAGGGGGTGAAATGCAATTCTGAAAGCTGTGGGGTGGCTTCAGGTGTCTGAAAGACATCATGTGGGTGACCCATCGTTGAGCACTGACACACAGGGGGGGTGCTGAGCAGCTCGTACGATGTTTCTGAGATACTTGTGGACCGTGCAAAGGTCCTGAGTGACACAATGAAAAGTCCTGACCTTGCTGACAGAATGAAAATGGGTTTAGAGACATTTCAGGTCTTTCAGTGGATCCCCAAATGGTTCATAAAACACAACTGACTCCATCTCTGGAGCTGTTGATGTCCTTCTGTGGACACTAGACAGCCCAGATTTCCAGCATGGAGGTGGGATTGTCCACATTGAGGTACCTATGGCATGGATGTCCACACCTGAACTGGTGACTCTGGGCTTCCACTATATTCAATGGGGAGAAATGGCATTTTCAGGCAGTGATTAATCTCCCCAGGTTGACCTAATAGGCTTTAACAGCCCTGACCAGCCTCACCTGGGGCCTCCATCCCCACCCTCTGCCCATTTGCCCATGAGCTCTATTTAAGCTCAGCCCAGGGAGCTTGGCCCTCTCTTGGGCTGTGCTAGAGGAGTGCTGGTTTCCAGTTTAGCAAGGGGTGTGCACACCTATGGACTCCTTTGATCTACAGCTTTGCTTGATCATGGACCTCACCCTGATCAGGGGATTGTCTTGGCTGGAACTTGGACCTGCCTCATCACCATCAACTTGCCCAATGGTGTGGAGTCTTGGCTACCTGGAGCAAGGTGAGTCCAAACCCATCTCATGTGTCCATCTCTCAGCAAAACCAATGGAGAGCTTGTCTGTTTGTGTGACCATGCATGGGTCTCCTTTGGACATGGTAAATCCTTCTCCAGGCTACACTGAGTCTACTGATCATCTCATTCCACCTGAGATGTTCTAGGACATATGGACACAGCTCTGGTAGATGTGGCACAAGATGTAGGGAGACTTATGCCCTTTAGGGGAGCAGGAGAACACTCTGGTGGGTCTCAGATAGTCCTGGACTCCAATATCTGAACAGTTGAACCACCACCTTCATTTCTACTGACTGCAAAGAGAGCCTAGGCAGTTGTGGTTGACAACTGATAGGTGAATAAATCCCATCTATGAATCAAATATGATCCAAATACAAATTGCTGTTTATATGGTGACTCTATCCATGCTGCCAGGTTAATCTCAAACCTTGGACTTCCCTTATTTAAAAGGGAAACTCAGCTCTCCTGAAAGGAACAGTGTGAATTGTAAACTCCTGAAGATGTTCCAGACACTGAAAGAAGTTGGTATCTATTGAGGGTGTTGAGCAGAGATGAGTTACACTGAAATGACCATGAATATGATGTCAATTTTCTGCTAGCCAAAAAAGAAAGTTTGCAGGGAAAAAAAACTGGATTAGCACCGTGTCTCTTCAAAACAGGCTGTGATGAGATGGTCTTGGTCTTGCAAGGGAGGTGGAGCAGCAGAATAACCTGGCTGTCTGCAACAAGGGGGGGGGGAAATGGGCAGCTCAGATATTCCTGGAAATATCTGGAGCAGAGTAAAAAGGTTTAATGGATTGTCTATCAATCTTCTTCTGACAGGTGGGTCCTGCATAGACCTCCCTCTTCTTAACCATCAGTAGCCTGGAAGTCTTTCAGGCTCATTCATTGCCTGGAGGCTTGGGTCAGCCTTTATCTCCTGTAATCCCAGCCATCAGCTCCAGGCATCCATCCAGAGCTCATTACAACAGCCTTTGGACATGGTAAATCCTTCTCCAGGCTACACTGAGTCTATTGATCATCTAATTCCACCTGAGATATTGCAAGAAGTGTTTAAGATACTTGGAGTAAATTGCTCTTTGGATGCACCTTCTCACCTGCCCCTTGGTTTTCAGAAGGGCTTGTGATGTGTAACTTGTGCTCATCAGGACCTTCACCTTTTCCATCCCTGGAGGCTGCCAAGTCTGGTAGCAGGTTATTGATATTTGTGACAATAATTAGAACAGGGTTTGCATCCTCCTGCATCCACAGCTAAGCCTTTATTAGCAGCTCAAACTGGTGTGACCCTCATGGATTCTCATTAAGGAGCCAGCAGTAGGCAATCAAGATTCACTTGTCTGAGAGACCTGAACTGTAGCCAAAGCCTTGACAAACACTTGCCCCCTGAGGGGAGGTGCCCATGGCCCATGAAGACCTGTAGAGAGACATATAAAAGCAACGTGTTGCTGCAAGTGAAGAACTTCAGCTGCTGAAAATATGCAGGAGGCTTTCAAATGCTCAAGAGAGACCTCCTTGTTTATCTGGAGGCTAGGGGGGTGGCTTCAAGGGTTCCTCCCCCAGGTGTACTCTGCAGACATCCTGATCCTGTAGTGTCACCCAAAAGAAGAGATCTTGCAACTGGTAAGAGGATGTGAACCCCATCCACAGGTAGGTGTGAGCATTCCCTGAAAGGTCCAGGTGAGTTCTGCTGGGACTACCCTGCTCTGATATAAAGCACTGACCTTTGGGGAGGTTCCTCTGTGTTGATTAAAGAGGATGAAATATTTCTGCTGGGATGCAGTTGGGATGTGCTCCAGTATTTTGAATTCAAAAGATGAGAAATCATAATGCTTATGTTGAAGGAGCCTAGGAGAAGAAGAGAGAAGAACACACTCAAGGAAAGATTAACCCATCTACTGAGCCTGAAATAGTGATATTCACTTTAAAGAAAAAACAAATATTTATATGAAGAAATATCCAGCTGCTGGAGAAAGGTTCTGCAATCAGTCTTCTGATCCTGGCACTCCTCTGGTGGGGTAGGTCTTTGATTCACATCTTTAATCCTGTAAATAATTAATAATTTTATTGTGAATCTTCATGTTCTCAGGGACAGAAACGTGTATTTCACATTTTCATCAGGGCGAGCAGCTTAACTGGGGACCTGAACTCAGGCGAGGGGAGATGAGAGCGTTTGGCTCAGTACAGCTCTGTGGTCTCATCTGTGGTGTTGAGCCCTCCTCCAGCTGAAGGGAGAGGGGGAACTGCTGGAGTTTTGCCTGCTGAAAATGGGGTGAGAGAAGTCCTGCTGGGTGTCCTGACCATCAGGATGCCACGCTGTGACACCATCAGGCTCTCTCTGAGAAGGTTTTCCTCCTCAGGTGGCATCTTAGAGCAGTGATTTCCCAATCTGTCTCTTTTTTCCCATGGGCCATTTCATAGTATCCCAGACTGGTCTGGGTGGGAAGGGACCTTAAAGCTCATCCAGTCCCAACCCCCCTGCCAGCAGCAGGGCCACCTT
>NW_010315844.1:18384-35129 GCF_000700745.2 Antrostomus carolinensis
AAGAACACTTCCAGGGAGGAGCAGCCACAGGTTCTCTGGCCAACCTGGGACACTGTCTCACCACCCTCACACCAAAGAATTTCTTCCTCATATCTGTCCTGGTTTTTAGCTGGGTCAGAGCTGGTTCCTTTCCAGCAGCTGGAACAGTGCTGGGGTTTGGGTTCAGCTGGGATTTGTTGGGAGAAGAACGTTGATCACACACCGATGTTTTCAGTTTTCACTGGAAGTTGAAGGACTTTGTGTTTTGCTGCTCTGCAAATGCAAGGTCTGGGGGAGGCGAGGAATATTGCAATGGATCAGCTCCATGGGCATTGGGCTCTGCCAAGGGGCTGTTCCATCTCCTGTCCCCCAGGGGCAGGAGATCCATGAGGGGCTCTTCCTCTCTTGCTCTCTCTGGCTTTGGCTCGGGCTCTGGCTCTCCCGGGATTGCGGTTTCGGGTCGGGATTGTGGCTCCTGTGGGATCGTGATCTGGGAACAGGCCTGGCTACCCCAGTGGAACTATCACACTCATAAATCAGTTTTCATGTCCCAGTCCACTTCTGGAAATACAAGACATGATTAATGTCATCAGTGCATCGTGGTGGTCCATGGTATCTGCCATGGGCTACTGCAGCATGGTGACAGAAGCCACAAATGGGGGTGATGGGCTGGCTTATTGAAAAGCTGATGCATCATTTGTTAAATCCCTATAAAATCTTGATAACCTGTGGCTACTGCCCTTGCTCTGGGGGGAATCAAGACAGATCTGATGGTGTTTAATCTCTTTATTGCATGTTCTCTGAATTGTACTCAAGGAAGGTTTGATGCTCACCCCACAGCTTCACACACAAATTCCACCGGTCGTCTCCCTGACTTCATCTCCCCAAGGCTTCTGAGGTTGGAATTTTAAACTCCTCATGACCTGAATGAGTTTTTAGGATCATGCAAAGTTCCTTCTCCCTAACTTCCAACAAGTTAAAGACACACTGACCATGGTGTCTTTACCCAAACCAATGAAAGCCAGTGACAATGTTTTCATATTTATTCCAAACTATTACACTTCTGAGCAGAGCTCTCTCGTTCTGGGCACCTTATCATGACTGGTTTGAAATATAGAGGGAGGGAAAGAAATGTGGAGAAAAACTTAATCATAGGGGATCAAGGGCAGAGCTGGTGATTTGGTCTGTGTCACCTGAATCCTTTATCTCCTGCTGTATCCATTGATCTCATCCAACTGTAGGTACCAAAATGGGATTGTGAGATACAAAGGAACCTGCCTGATGATCTGCCTGTGGTCAGGAACATGAGAGACCTTCTGTGGTGACTTCCTGCAGGTAGGAAAGGTGTTTTTGGGGAAGCTGGGATGTTCTCTCTTCAGAAGGAACCTCCTCTTTCCTTGGGCAGTAGAGGAGGACAAGCTCAGAGCAGATGGCTACAGTGCTGTCCATCAGTCCACCCACTTCTAGGTCCCTAGAAATGATCAGTCTGGGTGTCCTGGCTGCACAGGGTGTAAATTATCATCTTATCCCATTTCAGTTCAAACAAATAAAGGTGTGGTGTCCACTTTTGTCCTATATTTTCAGGCTCTCTCCTTCCTTGGTAGACACCAAGCCCTGGATGGCAGAACAGAATCACAGCTCGGTGGCTGAGTTCATTCTCGAGGGCCTGAGTGACCAAGCAGAGATGAAGGCAGCCCTCTTCGTGTTGCTGCTGCTCATCTACACCATCACCCTTTTGGGCAATGCGGGGATAATCGTAGTCATCCGAGGTGACCCACGTCTCCACACATCCATGTACTTCTTCCTTGGCAGCCTCTCTGTTGTTGACATCTGCTTCTCCTCTGTGATTACCCCCAGGACCTTGGTGAACTTCCTATTGGAGAGGAAGACCATTTCTTTTGTTGGCTGCATGGGCCAAACCTTCTTCTACATCGTCTTTGTGACAACGGAGTGTTTCCTGCTGGCTGCCATGGCCTATGACCGGTACGTGGCCATCTGCAACCCCCTGCTCTATTCCTCTGTCATGACTCGAAGGCTCTGCATGTGGCTGGTGGTGGGGTCCTACCTTGGGGGTGCCCTGAACTCCATCATACAGATGACCTTCATCATTAGGCTGCCCTTCTGCCGCTCCAATGTCATCAACCACTTCTTCTGTGATGTTCCTCCCCTCCTGGCTCTGTCCTGTGCCAGCACCTACATCAATGAGATGATCCTCTTCTCCTTGGCTGGTGTCATTGAGCTCAGCACCATCTCCACCATCCTGGTCTCCTATATCTTCATCTCCTTTGCCATCCTGAGGATCCGTTCAGCTGAAGGCAGGCAGAAAGCCTTCTCCACTTGTGCTTCCCACCTGACAGCAGTGACCATGTTGTATGGGACAACAATCTTCATGTATTTACGCCCTAGTTCAAGTTACTCCTTCAACACTGACAAAGTGGTCTCTGTCTTCTACACAGTGGTGATCCCCATGCTGAACCCTCTCATCTACAGCCTGAGGAACCAGGAGGTGAAGGATGCTCTGAGGAGAACAGCAGAAAGAATCACAGTCAGGCTCTGAACCCTCCTCAACAAAACCTGAGGCAGGATTTCTCTCAGCAGCTGTGGAGCCTCCACCCATGGAGATATTCAGAAGTTGTTTGGATGAGGCTGTGAGGAACCTGATGTGGGTGTGAAGTCAACCCTGCTTTGAGCAGGATGTAGAATGATTTTTGGATCAGAAAGGACATCCAAGAGGACTCTGGTCCTATGAATGCCAAGTTAAAGATGTATATACCTGTATGTGTGCTTATATAGATAAAAATACAACATTAAATGTATATTATACTATATATTTATATATAATGCAGTAGATTCTTGAGATAAATGTGGATGCCAACCACACCTACATTACTGATTTTTAATTATCACTCTCCAGCCTCAATTTATCTGCAATACCTGCCCAGTAAACATGGGGACATGGGACATGGTGTTGATTTTAGTAGAAAAATGTCTATATTGGAGAAATGATGAATAATTTCATGGGCAGCATTGGGCACTCAGGGTCTCAATGATTGATGAGCTGGATCTGGAAGGCAGCTCCTGTGAAAAACTCTTCCTAAGAAGGATGGAAACACAAGATCTAAATGGGTGAACTGTGATGTTTTAAGACATTAGAGGAGGGCTGGGATATAGTGAATGAGGCAAGTGAATGAAATATAAATTCTTAAATAGATTTGTCTTTGAAACCACAGTTTCAAAGTTAAATTGAGTTAATTGCTGAGTTAAATTGAAGAGTTAAATTGACCTTTGGCACTTCTCTTTAGGTAATTCCACCATTCTCCTTTTGTTTTTTTCCTCCCTCCAGTTTCTACTTTTCAAAGCCTTGAAACAAAGCTCTAATGAGTCGTTTAATTTATACCCACAGTGGTTTGTTAAAAACAAAGACAATAATATTAATCAGCAGAGTTTGCAGCCAGAGATTTGCACTTTGGTGTGAGGCGGTGGGGAAAAGGAATTAAAACAAAACAAAAACAGGAAAAAAAAACAAACAAAAAAAGAGGGTAATTAAAAAAAAGTCTTTATTTCTTATGGGAGAAGCAGCTCCTGCCAGGAATTGCAGCTCCCACCCTTGACCATGTTCTGAACAGAAACTCGTGGTTGCTCACCAAGGAGAACATTAACTACAATTTTTCCCTCCACTCCAAAAAAAACCCCCCACTTTTGTGTTTCTGTAGCATTTTGTCACTCAAAGGTTGGAGATGATGAAATCAGCTTAACGAGCTCCTCTGGGATAGGACGTGGAGATGATGATGATGATGGTCTGGGACAGTGGAGTCCTGGATGAGGAATTTCCACCTGCAGCCCCTTGCTGTGAGCTGTGTGACCCACAGTGGGGAAAATACTCCCTAACACAATGAAAAATAACCCAAATTGTGGTGTGACCCTGGTTGGTGCCTAGAACTTTTTTTTTCTTAAATTATTATAATTTTATTATTATTTTCAAAGCTGACTTGTGCTGTTGCTGGCCCTGACAGCTCTTTACATGCCCTTTCCACTCTCCAAAGTTGCATTTCATCTACTTCTGAATAAAATCCATGCTTGTTTATACACAAATAACTTATTTTTGCTCCTTCTACCTACCACTGAGCTCTGTTGTCAGCCCCAGGAGATGGGCAATAACTGTAACACCCCTTTTCAAGTGTCAAAAGTGAATGTTGGAGGGGGGAGAAATAAAGAAGTGGCTAAAAAAAATACTGCTCAGGATTTCTTAGACATCGTCACCATCTATTGGATATTGTTGGAAATAAAGTCTCCTTTTTTTTTTTTTTTTTTAAAGATAAAAACTTATTATTTTAGGTGCTAATAAGCCTTGGGTGGTGAGGTGGCTTGTCCTTGTTCAGGAAATGGAGAAATAGTGGATAAATAAAACCACCATCATCTCAGCTCTACAGTTGGCCAATCCCATTTTGATCCTTTTTCATTTCCCTCAGCTCCTGAGCTTGTTAAAAATGAACCAGAGATGTTGGATGTTTGAACAAGTTTCTGTCCAGGTTCCCCTTGTTTTTAGAAATGATGCTTTAATCTGCATATTTTTTTCCCTCTAAAGGAATTATTGGGTGAGGCTTCAGGTTTTATGGAATCTAGATGATTAAATCCATTCTGCCTTATGAATTATTTTTCTCTTGAGTAGGCTGGGTAACCTACACACCTTCAAATGATAATTCTTGGTGCTTTAAATTATTACCTCCTGCACCAAGTGTTTCCTATAGATCACTCTAAGAAAAGGTCCCTCCAGCTCATCTTCACCCCTGACAAAGCTCTCCTGGATTTTACAACAAAGGTAAATTAAAATATATATGGAAATCTCTGAGCTTTTATCCCATGTAGGTGAAAGATTTCATTCTGTGTTGTTGACTCAGGTAAATCGTGTCCATCACCACCTAATAATCCCAGAGGGCTCCTAGATGTGGAATTAAAGGGATGATGTTCCTATATAGTTACCTGCTTCCTGGCTGAGCGTGGTGGGTTCCTCCTGGTGACCCTCCCAGGGAAGGAACCCAGGAACCACCCTTCGCTGTGAGATACTGGGTGCTAGGTGGGTAAAAGCAGGGGGGTTCCCTACTAGATAATACTTTTTTGGAGAAGATAAAGAGGTGACTTTTGTCTTTTCCTGGAAGCTGCCTCTGATCTTTTGGGGAAAAAAGTATAAGAAGAGTTTCTGATTGAAAAATAAAGGCACATCCATCAAAATGGAAATTAAGGTGCTTTTTTCTTTTCTTTCTCTTTTCTTTCTCTTTTCTTTTCTCTTTTCTTCCTCTTTTCTTCCTCTTTTCTTCCTCTTTTCTTCCTCTTTTCTCTTTTCTCTTTTCTCTTTTCTCTTTTCTCTTTTCTCTTTTCTCTTTTCTCTTTTCTCTTTTCTCTTTTCTTTCTCTTTTTTTCATTCTGAACATCAGCATAAAGTGAAAAAAAGGGAGTGCTGGATGTTTCATCATGTGCAGTCTGCACTGAGGGTTGAATGCTTCCAAGAAGAGCTACTCTGCAAAAAAATAAGAGTTTTAGAATATAGATCTTGTACATGGAGCAGGAACTGCAATAAACCATTTTTGGGGATATATATATATTTTTTTAAGCATTTATGAAACTATTAAAGGCACCAGTTTTGAGTTGGTATTGTTGAAATAACACCTCCTGGTGTCATTCATTTTAAAAACCATTTGGTTGTGTCTTGACCTGGCAGTGGGGGGTCTTGGGACCCCTCTGAGCTTGGCAGGGGTTGAGTCTTGCTTGGTCTGACACCTCTGTGGAGGTCAAGATGTTATTCCCTGACTTGTTTTACCCTCCAGCTCTGTGAATACTGAGAAGAACAAAGCTCTGGAAGCATGGGTAGGTGTTGCATGGGAGAAGACCACGGTGCACCTGTCCAGCTGGAGTGAGGAGCTGCTGTGAGTATAAAAACTATTTCCACTGGACCTGAGAGCAAAGCAGAAGAAATCCCCACTGTGAAAATCCCACTTTGTCCTGTGGCATCCACAGTGCCCCCAGGACTTGTGACAGTTTGTCCCCCAGCCCTGCTCTGCTTCAGGATAGCAGAGATGGTCACCTTGATAGACCAGAGGGATGCTGGAGGTGTAAGCTCAGGGTACTTTTGCTTCACATTTGAAACCATCTGATTAATGAGGCTTTTTTACATTCATAAAATCAATCACAGACTGGGTTGGGTTGGAAGGGACCTTTGAAGGTCCATCCAGTCCAACCCCCTGCAGTGACAGGGACATCTTCAACCAGATCAGGTTGCTCAGAGCCTCATCCAGCCTGACCTTGAATGTTTCCAGGGGCTTCTACCACCTCTCTGGGCAACCTGGGCCAGTGTCTCACCATCTTCAGTGTAAAAGATGTCTTCATTATATCTAGTCTAAATCTCCCCTCTTTTAATTTAAAACCATTTCCCCTTGTCCTGTGGCTAAAGGGCCTGCTAAAAAGTCTGTCCCCATCTTTCTTATACACCCCCTTCAAGTATTGAAGGCCACAATAAGGTCTTGAGGAGATTTCTCTTCTCCAGGTTGAGCAACCCCACTAGATAGTCTGGGCTGTGAGACTCTTACAACACCAACTAGCCAAAGAGTGGATTTTTGCTCTGTAGATCTGGCACCTTCCCCTTGTTCCTGTACCAAGATTTTGAGGATAACGACCATCATGAGAGGGGACTAATCACTATCTGAGCAGGAGGATGCCCTGCAAGGCTCTGTTCAGCTGTAGCATCTCAGCAGTGGCTGGTCTTTCTCCAGTCTACACTGTCAGGAGTTAAATCTTGGAGAAATGCTAAAGACAGGCTGCTTGGTGAGTCCTACCTGGGGCATCTTGTTGAAAGGTCTGGTGCTGGCTTGCCCGAGAGATTCAAGACCTTATGAGGTTTGAATAGGAAAGCAGATGTCACAAATGAAGGTCCTTTCCCCACAAGGACAAGGATAAATATTTGGGGGTTTGCTGGCAGTTATTTAGCAGAGCATGGACCAACCACCTGGCTGGCAGCATGAACAATACCTAATCCAAGGCAGCAAGGGGTGGCTTTTTAATGTCATTTATCTCCGTTCCAGTCAGTGTCTTCAAGCTGCAGGGAGATGTGATTCCTGGCAGGCAGCTATGGTGCAGGGCACAAGCTGCAGCCTTATCAGCTTCCCAGGTTTCATATCTACGTCTCGGATCACTCAGCAGAAAGCAGTTGACTTGTCAAGTCAAAAAAATAAGGCTTAGCCTTAGTTAATGATGAAATTCAGGTCAATTCTCCAAGGGTGGTAGATGTCTGCAGGTAGGCAGGTGGATGCTGCCTCTGGGGGAGGATTCAGCTCCAGACCCAAACAGCTCAATTTTCATTATTTCTAACAGATCTTCCAGTGCTGTGAGGATGTCCTGGGCTCTGCTTCGCCTCCGGCATCTCTACGTGGGCAGCGAAGAGCAGCTTTAAATCCCCATTAATAACATCAGGAAACCAGTCGTGTTGCTCCCAGGTACATCTGAAATGAGCTGTCTGCATCTGGAGGTGACCCTCATCCCTTCAGCAAAGGGTCATCCAATAATTCTAACGGTGAAGTCTGGATCTGTTTGGCAGACACCAGGCAGCACACACACTGGCTTTGCTCTCTGGTGTAACTCTGTCAAGTGATGATTAATGTTCTCCAAGAAAAAAAAATCAATGTTGATTTATTCTCTCTGCCATAGAGCGTGATTTTAGGAGCAGCTGATTTGTCCCCAGTGAGCAGAGAGAGCAAAACCTGAATTTATCTTTTATTTCCAAGTTAGGCATCACTCCTAAAGCAAAAGGTCAGGTGAGACATAGCCTGGCTCTTCTTTCTGCACCATCCTACATGAGGATAAAAAATCATGCTAAGGAAAGTCACGTTTTCCAGTGTTTTCACCTAGAAATGGTCTTCCTGGGACACGGGGAACAGATATTTCTCCCTCATGTACTCAAACTGGACTGGGAACGCTCAAAAGATGAGAAATAATTCCATTTTCCAGCAGTTATTGTGGAAATCCTGGACTTCCACGTGTAAATGGTTTGAGAGGAGTTATGAGAAAGCTCTGCAATTTATTTAGAATAGAATAGACTGGTTTGGGTTGGACCTTAAAGCTCATCCAGTTCCAACCCCCTGCCAGCAGCAGGGACACCTTCCACTAAACCAGGTTGCTCAAAGCCTCATCCAGCCTGGCCGAGAACACTTCCAGGGAGGAGCAGCCACAGCTTCTCTGGGCAACCTGGGACACTGTCTCACCACCCTCACAGTGAAGAACTTCTTCCTAATATCTCATCTAAACCTCCCCTCTTTCAGCTTAAACCCATTTCCCCTTGTTCTATCATTAACTGCCCTTATGAAAAGTCCCTCCCCAGCCTTCCTGGAGCCCCTTCAGGTACTGGGAGGCCACTAGAAGATCTCCACTTTATCCTGGTGTTGCTCTCCTTCCTTGCCTTAAATTATCCACCCAAGTGTGTTGCAGGTGGTTGTGTGTGGTTGCCTAAGGTTGAACGGGGAGATCAACCTCGAGAACTTGAGTTTTCCTTCTCTCAAAGAGAATTTACTTTCTGTTGACTTCTTGTAACTGCTTGATAGATAAAAATGGACTTTCTTCCCATTTTTGACAGATGCTATTAAGCATTTCTCTTTGAAAGCCACAAAGCAGCTGAACTTGATGATCTATTCAACATGATTAAAGAGAATGAGACTTTTGCATCCGAGTTTATTCTCCTGGGCTTTACAAGCCGAGAAGACCTGCAGGTGACATTCTTTGTCCTATTCTTTGCCATCTATGTGGTCACTGTAATAGGAAATCTGGGAGTGATTGTGTTAATCAGAATGGATTTGTGCCTACACACCCCCATGTACTTCTTCCTGAGTCACTTGTCTCTCCTGGACATCTGCTACTCCACCGCCATCATCCCTCAAACCTTGCTGCATTTTGTAGTGGAGAAGAAGGTTATCTCCTTCGTTAGGTGTTCCACTCAGCTCTTCTCCTTTGCCACTTGTGCCACGGCTGAGTGCTACGTGCTGGCTGCCATGGCTTATGATCGCTACGTGGCCATTTGTAACCCCTTGCTCTACTCTGTGGTCATGTCCCAGAGGCTTTGCCTTGGGATGGTGGCTGGTGCCTACTTAGCTGGTGTGATCAGCTCCACCATATACACAGTTTCCATATTTTGTCTCCCATTCTGCCGGTCCATGAGGATCAATCATTTCTTCTGTGATGGACCACCGCTGTTAGCCCTCTCCTGCTCTGACACCCATGTCAACGAGGTGATTGTTTCTGCCATGGTGGGCTTCAACGTGCTAAGCACCACAGTCTTCATCCTAACCTCTTACTTGTTGGTTCTCTCCACTGTCTTGAGGTTCCACTCTGTGGCCAGTGGACACAAAGCCTTTTCCACCTGTGCCTCTCACTTGGTCTCCATCACTTTGTACTACGGCAGCTCCCTCTTCATGTACCTGCGCCCCAGCTCCAGACACTCCTTGGAGCATGACAAGGTGGTCTCCATGATGTACACCGTTGCAGTCCCCATGCTGAACCCACTCATCTACAGCCTGAGGAACACAGACATGAAGAACGCCATGAGGAAAGCAAAAGGTAGAGTCCTCTCCTGCTGGTCCATCCACGATTCCTGGTCAGCTGAAAGGAGAGGACTGCGCTTCCATGGTAAGGAGGGTTAGATATAGCATCTTCAAGAAGGAGGGTTTGATGTTTGACCATCAAGAAGGAGGGTTGGATGTTACATCTTCAAGGAGGAGGGTTAGATATTGCATCTTCAAGAAGGAGGGTTAGATATTGCACCTTCAAGGAGGGTTTGATGTTGCACCTTCAAGAAGGAGGGTTAGATGTTACATCTTCAAGAAGGAGGGTTTGATGTTTGACCTTCAAGAAGGAGGGTTAGATGTTTGACCTTCAAGAAGGAGGGTTTGATGTTTGACCTTCAAGAAGGAGGGTTAGATGTTTGACCTTCAAGAAGGAGGGTTAGATGTTTGACCTTCAAGAAGGAGGGTTTGATGTTTGACCTTCAAGAAGGAGGGTTAGATGTTGCACCTGCAAGAAGCAGGGGCCAAATGTACCTGGAAGCAGGACACCTGGAAAACCCATTTCTCCTTGAACCAAGGCTACGTGCTCTTCTAGAAGAAATGGGACTTCCCCTGTTTGTAGCTTGAGACCTGACAGTGACCATGTATTGGGCAGAAAGTTATTATCCAATGTAAATGTCATTTAAATATGACTTAAATATTATTTAGCTATTATAAAAATTGAATAATCAACTTCATTTCAGGCTTCAGAGAGCTGAAGGGACAATGCAGGTGGTGGCTTCACCCTGCCAATGTTGAACTAGCCAGTGTCTAACTCATGTTTTATATTAATAAATGTCCTCTGCTGATGTTCCTGGTGTGAGGAGAATGTTAATGGTATTTTCCAGGAGTTTTTAGGTCTAGACAACTGCATCAGGTTGCGTGAAAGAACGCTGTGACCATGTGTTGGTCACCAAAGCACTCATGGTACAAGGGGACAAGTCATATTTGAGCCTCTGCTCTGCTGTGAATTTAATTAGGCATGTAAAGGGCCAGGGGGCTGGTGGGAGGGAGGATTTTAAATCCTTATTTCCCCCCAAAAAACAAGGTCTTGGTGGTCTGGGGCCACCTTATGATGGAGATGGAGCAAGTACAGTACCGAGCTGGCTGGCTCTGGGGTTTCAAGCTCTGTTGTTCACCTGCAGACACACACCCTGCCCAAGTGGGTATCCTCAGTGGATTATTTTGCCTTCTGTGGGTTTTATTTTTCCAAATAATCTTTGAAATATCTCTTCTTTTTCTTTTTTTAATCCTAAAGTTGTGTGATGGTTATTTTTTCCCCTCTATTATGTTGCTGTTCTCACTTCACAAGCTTTGATTTTAGCCCAGCACTGAATGAGAAAGAAATAAATTAAAAAAAAACCAGGGGGAAATCCTTTTCTACCCACCTTCAGGGCATCTCCAGGACTAAAAAGCTGGTGCCTTCTAGCAGAAAAACAAATCTACATGAAAAACATTTCAAGCCCTTTAGATACTTTTCCCATCTTGCTTCCCCACACTTTCCCCATCCTTTGTGTGGGACAAAGTCATTAAATATTTGCACTAAGGGTTTGATAACATCTCTTCACCTAGGAGAAGCTTTCAGGAAATGTTGGTGCTCAAGATTCATCAGAATAAATCTGAGTTTATTTTGTTATATCTACCAAGCAGCTGTGTGATGCTTTTGAGAGTCCACTGGGTATGGAAATAAATAGATCTGGTGGAGAAGACTCCCCATGGCCATGTTCAAACCATCCATAGAGCAGATGCTCCATTAGGTTTGTTTTCAACGTCTTCCAATACATTATTAGCTCATCAAGCAGCTCTTGTTTGTAGTAAAAGGCTTTTATTTGTCAATACAGAAGATTATGATAGTTGGATAAATAAAAAACAAACCACCTTGGACTTGTCTTTCTGCAAGATCAAGTGGTGGAACGGGCAGGTCCCCACAGGAGAGCTGGTCTGGAGGTGTTGGTAGAACCAGAAAGGTTTTGGGGTGTGGGGAATTGAAAAGGGCTTCGGCTGAGCAGGTAAAAATAATGATCAGCTGGAGGAGGGTCCTGAGGGAGAGCAGCTTGCACAAACATCTGAGGTAACACTTCATTCAGGATAAAACCCACCTGACAACCAGCCTGGGCGACCTGCTGCTGAGCATCTCCCCTCCAGCCAGGGCTTCCACCCGTGGGATGGTCTTCTCAAGGAGCTGTAGGCACCACATCCCCCAACACCTTTCCTTTTAAACCAGCAGGTAACAAAGGGGTTGATGTTTCCAGTTGGTGACCCATCTCATGCTGCCCCTCTCCTGTGTTTGAGTGTGTTTGGAAGTGCTGGTGATAGAAGAAGCCTCATCCTGGTGTTTCGCTGCTCTCCTTGTTGTCCTTGAACCCATAACTTGTTTCATGATGCTTTGCTTCCACCATGACTCAGTTGATTAATCTCTTCAGCTGTTTGTGTCCTTCATATTGCAAAAAAATACCTTCATATTGACCAACACCTGGAAAACGTACACCAGTCCCTGTTTGTGGCAGCTGGAACTGGTGTAATAAATTATGAGGAGCAGATTTTTTTTTTTAAAAAAATTAATGTTACAGTTGTATTTTCTTTAATTTTTATTTCTGCAATCAAATGATCAATTGTCAAACCTAAACCAACAAATAAAAAAGCTGAATTGATGCTTCTGTTTTGTTCACACGACCGAAGCTGCCCATATTTCTGCTGAGATGAGAGGAAATTCAGAATAAAAGCTTGGGCTCTGTGGAGTCCTGCAGCACAGGCTCCTGCTCACAGTAGCTCTGTCCCTCCTTGCAAAATTTCAACTATTTTTATTATTATTTAAAATTATTTATTTCGTATTGAAATATTAATCATGTTCTTAACCTTGAAGGTGTTTAAGATAGGATTGTCCTCTGCAAGGCTGGAGGTTCCTGTATGAGCTGCTCACCACAGGTTGTCTCCATGAGATGGAAACAGGCACCTCGAGGACACAACCCGTGTAATCCCAGGGGTGAAATCGTGGTCAAGAGAGTAAAATACAAACTTCAGGGATACGAGTCACCCAGAAGGAGCTACAACTCCATCTCCATTACCAAGCAACGTTGACCAAGAAGATCTGAGGTTGGTGGAATAAAACAAGTCGTGCTGGGACTTCATCACCCTCCTGCACTTGTGTCAGCCTTCCTGTTGAGTTAATTCAGCTTATTCTGGGGGAGCAGATGCAGTTTCATGGCTGGGATGATGCAGCTCCATCTAAAGGAAGCCCATCCGTGCTCTCCAAGAGCATCCACAGTGGGAACCCAAGTGCTGCAGCAAGAGCTTAGGAGGTTTGCTTGAAAAATATACATCTAACCCCCTTTAAAACTGATTTAAGGACATTTTAGTTGAGGTGGAAACATCTGCAGGTGGATTTTCCATCAAATCATTCATCAGCAGAGGGGCTGAACATGGGAGATGGGAACAGCCAAGTTGAAGCTTTAAAAAGTTTGAATTTTAGATGATATATTTTAACACCATTATGTGGATATTTGACAGCACACCCAGGGATTTATTTTTTTTTTCTTCAAAAGTAGAAAAATTTAGAGATTAAAAAGAACCCAACCAAACTATTTCAAGTACACAGCATCAATTATTTCATGATTAAAACGGCTGCACCAGAACTAATGAGGCCACAGAAAAGCACGGATCCAATCTGAAAAAAAGAAAAGAAAGGAGGAAAAAGGAAAGAGAAAAAAGAAAGAAGGAAAAAGAAAGAAGAAAAAAAGAAGAAAAAAAGAAGAAGAAAAAAAGAAGAAAAAAAGAAGAAAAAAAGAAAGAAGAAAAAAGGAAGAAAAAAGGAAAAAAAGAAGAAAAAAGAAAGAAGAAAAAAGAAAGAAGAAAAAAGAAAGAAGAAAAAAAAGAAGAAAAAGGAAAGAAGAAAAAAGAAGAAAAAAGAAAGAAGAAAAAAGAAGAAAAAAGAAGAAAAGAAAGAAAGAAGAAAAAAGAAAGAAGAAAAAAGAAAGAAGAAAAAAAAGAAGAAAAAAGGAAAGAAGAAAAAAGAAGAAAAAAGAAAGAAGAAAAAAGAAAGAAGAAAAAAGAAGAAAAAAGAAAGAAGAAAAAAGAAACGAATTATCACCACTGATTTCTGGAAATAGGAAGAATTTGTATCTTCTTTGTTTTCCACATTTTAGAAAGTGTTTATTTGACTTTTTACACCTGAATAAATATTTTTCTCTTTCTTAGCCTATCATTAGTACAATGTCTATAAAACATAGCAGAATTATTATCTTTTAATATCTGAGTGTGTAATTAGCTCCTCCACCTCTTGGCTCTGAAGCTTGGGTTAAAGGCAGGAGCACAACTGCCTCGTATTTTTGTTTTTCAAAAAAAACCCCACTATTTTTTATTGCTTTTACTTTCTGGATTAAACTCTGTTGTTTCCAATTTATTTCTCTTTTAGGGATTTTATTTCACTGATTCATTTTATTTCTGTGCAAATTCATCTTCTAGAAATGATGAATGGAGAAAACCACACTCTTTTGTCTGGTTTCATCCTCTTGGGTTTCTCTGATACCCCAGAACTACAAACCACCATCTTCATAACCTTCTTATTCCTGTATGTTCTAGTGGTGCTGGGGAACCTGATGATGATCTTGGTAATCAACGCTGACCCCCAGCTCCACACCCCCATGTATTTCTTCCTCACCCATTTATCTTTAATGGATTTTTGCCTTTCCACCACTATCATCCCCAAAGCCTTGGAGATGACCTTCCTGGGGAGAAGCCACATCTCTTTTTTGGGTTGCTTTGTCCAGATGTATTTTTTCCTTGCTCTGCTTATCTGTGAGTGTTTCCTCCTGGGGGTGATGGCTTATGACCGATACGTGGCTGTGCGCAAGCCACTGCTTTACACCACCACCATGTCCCAGACACGTTGCTATGGCTTGATGATACTGGTGTACACCATCAGCTTCCTCACCTCCCTGGTACACACTGTCCTGGAGGGGAGGTTGTCCTTCTGCAAAACCAGGAGCATTAATCACTTCTTCTGTGACCCACCCACCCTCCTGCAGCTCTCCTGCTCTGACACCCGTGTAAACGAGGTGTTGCATGTTTCCAATGCTTGGCTTAACTCCATGGGCTCTGTCCTGGTGATCCTGGTCTCCTACACGTACATCCTCCTCACCATCCTGCAGATGCCTTTGGCCAAGAGTAGACTGAAAGCTTTTTCTACCTGCACCTCTCACTTGGTTGCCATCACCATCTTCTACGTGCCGGGGATGTTTGCCTACGTCCAGCCTCGCAAGGCGTGTTCGTGGGATCAGGTGAAGCTGGTTTCAGCGTGTTACACCCTCCTGACCCCCACCCTCAACCCCCTCATCTACAGCCTGAGGAACAAGGAGGTGAAGAGGGCTCTGAGGAGGCTGTGGGTGCAGAAGTTGATGCCATATATATCCAGGCTTTCAAAAGGCATTTGCAGCCAGTAGGGCTTTGGTCGGTGGGTGGTGAGCAGTTGGATTGTGCATCACTCGTTGGTATGTTCTATCATTGCTATTATTACTGTCACTATTATTATTATTATTGTTATTATCATTATTATTTCATAGAATCCCAGACTGGTTTGGGTTGGAAGGGACCTCAAAGCTCATCCAGTCCCAACCCCCCTGCCAGCAGCAGGGACACCTTCCACTAGACCAGGTTGCTCAAAGCCTCATCCAACCTGGCCTTCAACACTTCCAGGGAGGGGGCATCCACAACTTCCTTGGGCAACCTGGGCCAGTGTCTCACCACCCTCACAGTGATAATTTCATTTTATTTCACTTATTAAATTGGTTTTATCACAACCTTTGAGTCTCCTTACCCTTACCCCTTCAATTGTCTCCCCATTCCCCTGGGCAGGGACATGGGTGAGCGAGCAGCTGTGTGGTTTTTTAGTGGCCTGTCAGGTTAAACCACAACACCATTGTAAGGAAGAACCATCAGAAAGCACAAAGCTTTGGTGTGGCCTCTGGGGACCTGGTGCTGTGCTAACAACTTGTCGTGGGCACACATACATTAGCATGCTGCCAGAAGTGGGTCCCACCCAAAATCTTCTTGGGATGTGTTGTCTTTATGTCTATAAATCCTCTTTCTTTTTGGATGATGAGTAACAAGTTGATGGTTTGTGTAGCAATTTGAGTTCTGACTCTTCTGTACGTCAGTGCATGGCCAAGGTGGAAGATGCTCTAAAAAAAACCCCAGTAGGCAAAGGGGTTTTTTTAACATTTAATCTAGACACACCTTTTATGTTTAATGAACTATACAATTGCTGGAAGAACGTGGAGCTTCTATAAAGACAAAGTCAATAAATTTTATGTTTTAAAATAAGCCTCTTTGTAAACCGTGGACTTCCTAAAATAACTGTGAATGACTGCAATGGCAACCAGTTAAAACCAGCTTTAAACCAGTATGAAGTGAAATGCTATAAAGCTTTTAATCAAAGTTTTCAGGAAAATTAGAGGCATTTGGCCAATTTCCCTGAGAAACAGAGAACTTGACATCTGAAGTGTCTTGTTCTGTGTAACTCGGGAGAGATGAGTTGTTAACACACAGCAAAGGAGCTCGTTGCTCCTCTCTGCTCCATCCTTCCATCCTCTGTGTGTAGGGACACGTCTGAGAAGGCTGGACACGATGCTGGAGCTGCATTTAGGGCACTGGGTGGGGGAAAAAAACCCCAATTCCCCCCCTCCCTGAGACATCAGAGAGTGCAACCATGGTAATTGCCATGGCCAGCATCACCTGGGGCCTCCACCCACGCCCTCTGCCCAGGGTTCAGGGTACTATTTAAGCTCAGCCCTGGGCTGTTAACCACTTCTAGAGCTGTGCTGGGGCTGTGCTCTGTCCTGGTCCAGGTCCATTAGATTTCCTGGCTTGAACTTGGCTCTTGGTTTCTCCTGGGCTATCAACAAGAGCTGCTGCTGCTGCTGCGTTTGGGCTCTGTGGGACCATGCCCCGGGTTGTGGATGCCTTCAGCTCCCAGTTTGCCTTCCCTTAGGGAGTAACTGGTCCTCATTGCTCCCTAAGCCATGTTACATCATCCAACGACTGTGAACAAGTTGGTAATGTGAGACAAGATCCTCTGGTGTCCAAGCTGAGGACAAAGCAAGCTCTTCCCAAAGGTAAGTGTTACAAAGATCTCCTCCCACCAACATCACCTTTTTCTCTGGTTGTCTCTGAAGAAAAGTGGTTCCTGCTCAG
>NW_010315845.1:0-36065 GCF_000700745.2 Antrostomus carolinensis
CTGGGATCTCACAGACAGAGAGTCGCAAACCTGCCAAAGACATTTGCAGCAAGAGCCGCTGCCCTTGTGAGGAGAAGGAGAACGTGCTGAACATTAATTGTGAAAACAAAGGATTTACAACCGTCAGCCTCCTCCTGCCGCCACCGTCCAAGATCTACCAGCTGTTTCTCAATGGGAACGCGCTGACCCGCCTGTTCCCCAATGAGTTCGTCAACTACTCCAACGCCGTGACCCTCCACTTGGGCAACAACGACATGCAGGAGATCCGCACAGGGGCCTTCAGTGGCCTGCGCACTCTCAAGAGGCTGCACCTCAATAACAATAAGCTGGAAGTGCTGAAGGAGGACACATTCCTGGGCTTGGAGAGTCTGGAGTACCTGCAGGCTGATTACAATTATATCAGTGCCATTGAGGCGGGGGCCTTCAGCAAGCTAAACAAGCTCAAGGTGCTGATTCTCAATGACAACCTCCTGCTGTCCCTGCCCAGCAACGTCTTCCGCTTCGTGCTCCTCACTCACCTGGACCTGCGAGGGAACCGTCTGAAAATGATGCCTTTTGCCGGTGTGCTGGAGCACATTGGAGGCATCATGGAAATCCAGCTGGAGGAGAACCCTTGGAACTGCACCTGCGACTTGCTGCCACTCAAGGCCTGGCTGGACACCATCACTGTGTTCGTGGGCGAGATAGTCTGTGAAACCCCCTTCCGGCTTCATGGGAAAGATGTGACCCAGCTCACCAGGCAAGATCTCTGCCCTAGGAAAAGCTCCAGTGATTCAAACCAGAGGGAAAAACACCCTGTCCTCTCAGACCCACATATTTTGAGGCTATCACCCACAGCCAACTCTGCCATCAATCCCACCAGAGCCCCAAAAGCCAGCCGGCCCCCCAAAACTAGGAACCGCCCCACACCCCGTGTCACTGTGTCGAAAGACAGACAAATATTTGGACCTATCATGGTTTACCAGACAAAATCTCCTGTGCCCATCACCTGCCCATCTGGCTGCATTTGTACTTCACAGAGCTCAGACAACGGTTTAAATGTGAACTGTCAAGAGAAAAAGATAAGTAACATCTCTGATCTCCACCCTAGGCCGACCAGTCCAAAGAAACTTTATCTTACCAGTAACTATCTGCAAGTCATTTATAGAACCGATCTTGTAGAGTACAGCTCTCTGGATTTGTTACATCTAGGAAATAACAGAATTGCGGTGATACAAGAAGGTGCCTTTACAAACCTCACAAGTTTACGTAGACTTTATCTTAATGGCAACTACCTTGAGATTCTGTATCCATCTATGTTCGATGGGCTGCACAGCCTGCAATATCTCTACCTAGAGTACAATGTCATTAAGGAGATCCTGCCACGCACCTTTGATGCTCTGACTAATCTTCATCTGTTATTTCTCAATAACAACCTGCTCAGATCCTTGCCTGACAATGTCTTTGGCGGCACTTCCCTCACCAGACTCAACCTGAGAAACAACCATTTCTCACACCTGCCTGTGCGAGGAGTCTTGGACCAGCTCTCGGCTCTAATTCAGATAGACCTCCAGGAGAACCCTTGGGATTGCACATGTGACATCCTGGGGCTGAGGAACTGGATAGAGCAAGTCACTGACCAGAACAACCAGCAGTCAAATCCCCCCGTAGTTATCAATGAAGTCATATGCGAGTCTCCCACCAAGCACTCTGGAGAACATCTGAAATTCCTGAGCAAAGAAGCCATCTGCCCAGAGAACCCCAACTTGTCAGATTCATCTCTCCTCTCCATGAACCAGAATACAGATACACCCCATCTCCTTGGTGTCTCACCCAGCTCCTACCCAGAAATACACACTGAAGTTCCGCTGTCTGTCTTAATTTTAGGCTTGCTGGTTGTGTTTATTTTGTCAGTCTGTTTTGGGGCAGGCCTCTTTGTCTTTGTCCTTAAGCGCCGGAAGGGGGTGCAAAGCATGCCCAGCAGCGCAAACAACTTAGATGTAAGTTCATTTCAGCTCCAGTATGGGTCTTACAACACTGAGACTCATGATAAAACTGAAGGACACGTTTATAACTACATTCCCCCTCCTGTTGGACAGATGTGCCAAAACCCAATCTACATGCAAAAGGAAGGGGATCCAGTTGCCTATTACAGGAATCTCCACGAGTTTGGCTATAGCAATCTTGACCACAAAAAGGAAGACCCCACTGGTCTTGCATTTACAATCAGTGCAGCTGAATTACTGGAAAAGCAATCCTCACCAAGGGAACCAGAGCTTCTGTATCAAAATATTGCAGAGAGGGTCAAGGAACTCCCCACTGGAGGATTAGTTCATTATAACTTTTGCACCTTACCCAAAAGGCAGTTTGCCCCTTCATATGAATCAAGACGCCAAAACCAGGACAGGATAAATAAAACTGTTTTATATGGAACTCCCAGGAAATATTTTGCAGAACAGTCTAAACCCGAGCATCCTTTACTCCAAGGCAAGCTACAAACAGAACCAGACTACCTCGAAGTTCTGGAAAAACAAACTGCAATCAGTCAGCTGTGAGGGGGGAGATGGGAGACAAAGGAAAATTTTTCAATGAGCTCAGCATCACGTTTGATTGAGTCTGAACTCAGTGCTGATGTCATCTGTCGCATTACCAACATTTCCACTTTTTAAATTAGAGAGGAAGTGAGAGAGAAATGGAACCCTTACAGCATAGCAGGGATATGATGTTGCTTTTGCAACGTTCCCTTTAAGTTATTTCTCTATCTCTCTCATTTTGACCCTTCTGTAGGAACTGTCACTGCAAATGTATGTTTCTGTAATAGATCTTGCATAATTCTTTTTGATTTGGAAGGAAATGAGGAAGGGGGGTCTTTGGGTTTTCTGTTGTTCTTTTCTTTTCATTTCAAAATGGAAACTTAATGTATTATGTAGAAGATCTCCAAAGATCTTTTTTCCTGGACTATGACTTTCTTTTGTAAATAATAATATACAGTACTGCTGTTTCAATTACCAAGTATAGCCACTGGGCGTCACTTTTTTGTGTTAAAGTGCCTTTGCACTTTAAGTACATTATTACTTAATTGTTGCTCTTAGCTTTGATAAATTGAACCTATTTTAATGTGTTGTATTTTTGAAATTAAAAAAAAAATTGTAAAATAGATCTATATGTCAGCTGCATTAAATCAAGGTTTGATTTATAGGAAAGCTGCCCTTCTTTAAATGAATCTAGTTCTAGGACCTTACAGACTCAAATGTAAATTATTGGGGTATTTTTTTTCCCTCTAGGTTTGTTTAGAGTGATTCACTGAAATCAATTGATAGCATTTAGTAATGGACTAGAGGTTATCAAATGCCTCAGCTGGGAGTAACAGCTCATTAATAAAAGACGTTTAACACAATGTCATAGTGAACTGAACAATTAATGTCCCTAATACATTGCACTGCAACTCTAACACAGTAATGTTCGGAGGTTTAAAATTATTTTCATATTTAAGAGAACATTACTCATAATATTTTATGCATAAAATTAGGTATTTTTATACATTTTATGACAAAGTTTATATTTGTAACTTTTTTGGACTGAAATTAACATGTCCTTTTACTGCCAGATACATATTTATTTTAATAAGCAGGGACACCAGCAGGGGTCATCCCACACCTCATTAAATTTATTAACATACAGGCAAATGAACCAATGCCAGAGGTAAAATTTGAACCTGGGTCTCTGGAGTCCTCTAAATCAAGGTAGCAGAAATCAGTATGTGCATCACACTAAGTTTCAGTAGTCTGAACTATGTCAAGTTTTCAGTCTCTAAAGCCAAAGTAATATTGCAGTAATTCTAATCTAATAGAGAAAACCTTAAATTAAAAAAAAAAATAATATTTTAAGTTAACTGAATTCCACTCTCAACATTGGTTTTCTTAAGCCCATCAGTGAACAAATGCAGTAAATCTTCTCCTTTCCCATTAACTCAGGCCTGTTTTACTTCCAGCTTTATGTTATCACCTTCAATTTACATTTCCTTCCTGAAGAATATTGAAACCATTTTTATTAACAAGTATACAGGCAAACTTTATTAAGCCTTATTAGCTTCTAAATAATTTTTAGATGCAAACATTATTGTGCGATTTAAACAAACAGCCCTTATTTACAACAAAAACAGTTTTGTTTTGTCTATTGTAAATCCTTATGCAACTGGGATGGTGATCTGCATATAAAGTAGGCCAGGCTTTTCAATTCCTTATTAAAGCAATTGATGGAGTCTGAAAGAAGCACACTGTTTCCTTTTCATAAATAGGTTACTGCACATAATAATCCTTTATTATCATGCGGAGATTGAAGTGGCCTCTGCTGACTGATTTTTAGAGCTTTACTATACTCAAAGTATCTACAACTTTGAGAAATTTTCAGCAATAGCATTTGAGCTATAAATGACTACAATCAATGTTGCTCTAATCAGGACTTTGCCAAAAGGAAGTTGCTTTATATTTAAGAGCTAAAGAGGCTTTGCATGTATATCGCCAGATTTCTGAGTCATTCAGAAAACTGTCTTCTAGTGATTTATGTGATATCTGAGGATATTAATATGCTAACATGTCCATTCTTTATGTTTAGAGTCCATAGCATCTATGGCTGTTCATTAGATCAGGTTTAAAACTGAAGTGCTACAATGAACTAGTGAAGAAGCAGTCTTCAAAATGGTCTCACTTCAAGGAGGCCAAATAGTATCACATTAGTTGATCTTGGAACATTTGACTGGAATAGCGTCCATCTTTGAGTGAGGTACTTGCCTGAAAGTAGTGACTGTGTTATTATGGCTCCTTTCCCTCGGTAATTAAAAGCATTTATTACTGAAACCCTAAGAAAAGTGTTAAGTAGTATTTTAAAGTAAAGTTATTAACTCTTTCCAGGTATGATTTTAGTATTGCCTGCAAAACAAGTACCATGTTATATCTGGCACTGTAGCAGCTAGGATTTTATTATTTATGATTCTCTAGTGAACCAGGACCAATTACATGTTTTTTTTCTCAGAAAATATTAATTTTTCCTAAAAAAAAAAAAAAGTTTTAAATTTTCTAGTGTTTATAAACAACAGAAATAGGCAATTGGTTCTTTTAGTAACTTTATCTTGTTTATTTTTACTGTTTCAGTCGCAGACTGTCTTATCGTGCTTGCTTTGGTAGCACAGCCGTATTTTAAAAAGGTTGCTGTTGCTTTACATTTCCTTAGCTTTCCTAGTGGAATTTATTTAGGGACTAGAATTTATTTTGCATCACCAATACCAACTTAAAAATCTTTATTGCTGTAAATATTTTAGGTTTGTTTTTATACCCTTCAGCTGACATCTGTTAAGCAATTCTTCTCATAGTGTGTCTAGGTGAGAGAGAAGGAAATTTTTTTTCAGTTACGCTTAAAGAGATTTGTTTAACAGGGAAAGTGTGTTGGCAGCTGCTGTGTAGAAGGTCTCTACACTTCTTTAGTTGTGCAGCCCTGGAAGCTGCTGCTTGTTAGGGGAGAGCTGCTTGCCTGAGTAGTGGCTTGATAATGAGCCTGAAAAAATTTTCCTTCATAGTTTGAAAAGTTGAAAACTGTGAAAATTATGTAACCAGGTTAGCAAAGTATTTTTTTCCTCAGGAAGCTAGGATGCAAATAGTTTCATTTCTTCATAAGTTTTATTTTGTGAAAGTGAATATAATGACCTTTACAGAAACAGCAACCGTGCAGACTGAAGCACTGCTAAAACTATGCAGTTATCAAAATGAGGGGCAGTACACTTCCAGTGCATGAATACATTTTTTAGGAGATCTTTCTGTGTAAGCATGAAGTCAAATTTATCAATGATCTTAGAAACTGGACTTCAATAAGTAACTTCAATGGCAAAATGGAGAGAGATGCTAACCTTACACTACTGTGAGGAGATTGCCTTAAGGTTCCTAGGCAGACATCTATCTCCTGGGATGATGCTGTGGCTTTGCTAGCAACAGAACACACCCAGAGGATGACAGGTTAATTACCTTCCCTTTTTCTCCCCACAAAACAAATGCCACTTTTTGCAAAAGGGTTCTCAAGAATTCTGCAGAGCCACTCCAAATGCCCATTAGTAGTCCTCCTTTCTGCAGTCTCTCTCTTCCATCACTTTTCATCCTTTAGGGTTCCAGCACTTGCTCAGTTCCTACCTCACCTCCATTATCTGTTTCCCAAACCCTCACTGTGTAATGCCCCAACCTTTCCCCTCATGTGTCTCCCTGGGCTTTCCTTTTCTTGCTTAGCCAGCTCTGGAGGACGTATTTCAACCTTGAAGGGAAATGATGTCCCTGCTCCATTGAGAGATCAGCCCTTGCCTCTCCCCATGACTCTGCTGAGTAGCTCCATGTGAAATGAGACCCTTGATCCCAGTGGTATTCCTGGGGGCCATACTGGAGGAAGGTCTGCATAGCAGTTCCCTCTTCCACTCATGGAAGCAGAATTTCTGAGTAAGAAGACATGGATGAGCTATCTGAAACTGCTGGCATCACAGCAGACTTTGCTGTCATTTCAGCAAGTTGTCTTCAGCATGGGTTAATCTTGCCAAAATTAGCTACTAAAATTTATGACTCAAACTGGTTGTGTAGGGTCTTTAGAGTAAATAGCAAAAATCAGGCCATTCAAAGGTGATTTATTTTGTACCAAAATGTATGGCATGACTTGGGTTACAGATATGCCTACTTTTTTACAGTAACTGTAGAGAGGGTAGATGATGAGCACTGATTAAATAGCTAATTCCCACGTAGACGCAGTCAGCTCAGCCTGATCACTTGCTAGCACACCCACGTGTAACGTACATGCTCTGCTGAGTATTTGCCAGTCTCTACCCCAAGACATTTCCATTCTGTCCATGAGAGAAATGCTTCCTGTGGAGTTTATAGCCTGCTTTGGTCAAAGGCACTGTCTTTTTATAACACCTTGTGCTGATAGAGAACTATACAGTAGGGTTTAGTTTGGTTTTCTTTTTCTTCCCATCAACACCTGAGTTTGTAAAATAAAAATCTGTCCTGGTTTTTGGCTGAGACAGAGCTAGTTTTCTTCTTAGCAGCTAGAAAAGTGCTGTGTTTTGGTTTCACTATGGGATTTGTTATGAGAAAAACATTGATAACATGCTAATGTTTCCAGTTGCTGGAAGACGAAGGACTTTCCAACTTCCCTATGTTTTGCTAGTTTGCAGGTGCAAAGGGCTAGGAGGAGGGGAATATTAAAATTAGTAAACCCAAACTGGCATTTGGATATGCCAATGAGATATTCCATATCATATAACGTCATGTCCCAGCCAAAAACCAGGACAAAATCAAACTTTAAAAGTTAGAAGCTGTAATTAGTAGTGTCAAAATAAGGATACCAGCAAGTTAAATTGCCTAAATAAAAGTCATAAAGAATACTTATCTTGTATAGGAATACAAATGCCATAATTTTAAACTGCTCATGAGTGAAATGAGAATACTGGAAATGTTAATGAAACTTCTTAATGTCTTATGGGCTAATCACTGATACAGTTTGTGATTTTTCATATTACTGTTTTTGCAGACAGTAAATGTCATTTAACAAAGAGAGAAGAAAAAAAAACCTCAACCTACTTCCCAAAGTCCCTCCCCCAACTGTACAACTCCAAACCAGCAGATAAATTAACTTACACAGATGATGTGACATTTCTTGTATTTTTCCCTTCGCTTTTTCAAAGTGTTCTGTAGGAGAAGTACAAAAGTTATTCTTTTGTAAGAGGATCTTTAAGTCTGTTTGGATTATTGATCTCATAGCTGTTCTGGGCACCAGGCCAATCATTTTGACTAAGGTTTTTAATCCTAGCTAATGAGGGAGGTGGATTAAAGAGAAGGGTTTTGCTGGTTTTTGTTATTGGAGGGTTGGTTGGGTTTTTTTTTGAACCAGTAGATTGACATGTTTATGAATACAGATGAATAGATCATTTTGGATGAAAGAAATGTTGGAGCTGCAATCAGAGATACAGTCATTCTACAGACCAAATAGACTCAAAAGTATGTGTGAAATCTGAAAAACAAGACATCATAAAACTTCAGGTTTTCTTCCTGAGATCATAAACACAGAGGGCCTCCATTTGAGTACCAACAGCAACTTCTGTTACATGCTGTTAAACATTAGGAGGGATGAAATTAGAGGCCAGATGCACCTCCATTATGCCTGAAAAAGTAATCAAGGTGAAGTTTGGAAGCGTAGAGCTAGTTGCTGTATTTCCAAATCTTTTTTATCTCTACTTTTAAAAATACAATGAATTATCCAGTTGTGTAATTAACACCATAGTCTTTTAACTTCTAAGGTCCTTTGTAAAAACTAACTTTTCAGCAAACTGTTCAGATCAATGTATGTGGCTAGTTACAAAAGAAGAACAATGCAAAACATTGTTGCTGATCTTAAAAAGGAAGGTGGCACTAGAATTTAGAAATCAAGATAATATAAATCTGTATTTGCAGTATAGCAGAAATTCCACCAACATTACAAAGTGTCTGCAATATGACGTCAGGATTCTTTATGGTGACAGAACAAGTATAGATTTGCATCTTAGCAGCCCAGATTCCTTGAATCTTCTTTTCTCACCCTGCTCATGCATTGCTCCCCAGAGCCAGAAGTGTTAGGCACCAATTATCTTCCGAGTAGGAGGCAGTACAGCCATTTTAAGAATGCTGCCTGCATTGGAAAAGGCACAGCTAATGTATATAGACCTGTTGCAGTTATCTCTTTTTGAGATAAGACCTATTTCCATACAAAAGCCTGGGAAAAAAATCCCCTTGAGATCACTGATAATATGACTGTCTATTTTAAGACATCTTGATTTTTGTTCTGAGAGCCTCTCATCGGAGACACAGAGGAGCTGGAGTTGAAGCAGTTCTTTTCCCCATGCTATAAACTTTTTTCCTCCTCCTCAGGGATTTGTTACTGACTTGGTACATGCCAGTATTTTAGCTGGACAGCTAAAATGAACAAAAAAATTTGAGAAAAATTGTAATGACTACGTAAGTAGTAATCACAAAAGAACAAACAACATAATACCAAAGCAAAGCTGTCACAGAGGCTTTTAAAGATTTCAGGGTACAGCCAAATCTGAGCGATTCAGGTATAGATGCAGAGGACCTTTGTTAGTTTTACACCTGAGTTGCTCCAGTGGAGTCCCCTGGGATTGGCACCAGAATCTCACCAAATAAGGACAGTCACTGAACTCACCGAAGTGTGAGTGGCAGAGGAGAGAGCGAAATGGTTATGTGCTCTTACCATCACTTAAAATGCCAATTGGGAGTTTTCCAGACTGAACACTCATGCACATAAATCTGAAGTCAGCATACTCCAATTTTAAACCTGAGTCACTATCAGATTTTCAGTACTGTTTGAATACTCCATTATGTGACCCTTTGGCTTAAAGTGTGTCCAAAATCTTGGCTGTTATCATGTCTCCTGCTCCTGGGAGGGTGAGGTTTTGCTTGGAATCTCAAGTTTACTATATCTCTGCTAAATTTAAATTCTTGATTATTCCTGACTGTATTCTTGCTATGGAGGGCAAATGGAATATGCTCAGCTAAGTCTTTGTTTTTCCTTTATCTTCTTCCACAAGTAGCCAAGTTCTTCAAGTACAAGGGCATCTAAGACTTGGACTGCTCAGATGAGTTTCAGAAACTCAGTGATCCACTCAAGTGAGCAAAGCTTTACCAAAGCTTTACTGCTTCCAGCACATATGCTGTGTTCTGCTGAACTGTTGCTTCTATCCAGATATATTCCAACTTGAAACACATACACACTAATAAGTATCTGTGTAAAACCTTATGATATTCAACTTACAAGGTTACTTACAACAGAGAAAAGAGAGGGGGTCAGAGGTTGGAAAAAGCCTTTCAAATTTTCTGGTTTTTATTCTGAAGGTTTCAGAAGGGCTTTTTATGATTAATAGTGAATCAAAAGGAAATCTAACAACACTATTGTGTGGGAGTTTTGGCTTTTTATGCAAAATAGTGGGGGGAAAAAAGGGGAGGGGGGAGAAGGTATATTACAATTGTCTTAGCTGTCAAGATGGTAAAAGGAGACTATCAGAAAGCTAAGGACTTCTGTGCTTATAATTCAAAGAGCTTATACAAATGCCTATTTTTTATGGAACTTCTAAAGGGGAATGGTACACAGACTGCTCTTCTAGTGGCTAAGAGAACTGGACAGGCAATTCTCTTGGACAGTTGAGGAATCCCAGCCTTAAAGTTATACCAGATTTACTGCAATTCAGACATAAGCATGGGTCATGTGAAAAGACAATGATAGTGCGGAAAATGCTTAATGCTACAGTTCACACTTTAATTAATGATGTAGCATTTAGCTTGTGTTTTCTGAGACCATATTTACCATCCCATCTAACTCATAAGCTACTTACCAGAACTATTATCCAAATGATAATTCTTATTTATTAATGTGGCCGCCTTCTCCTTAATGCAATATTTACAAATTTGTTTGCTGGTGGCTTGTTTTCCGTGGCTTCTTGTTGTTCTCCCATTAATGCGTAGGAGTAATTCCTAGCTGTAGAGTCCTAATGGATAATTGATAGTGAATGCCTAAAACTGAACTACCAAGGACTTTGTATATACTATTGTATTTATTTATTTGTTCAACATAGGGAGACAATGGGCCTAGTTAAGAGCTCATTGGATGGAAACTGAGAAAGCAGTGTTCTCTTTTTAGTTCTGCCAGTGCCCTTGCACAAAGCTTACCTGTGTCCCCACGCTTTAATTTCTGCATCATTAAATGAGGATGATACCTTCTGCCTTAGTCTAGTGAGATTTACTGATGAGAAATGTTAACTATAATTGTTTTTCAAAGCCAGAGCTTATGGCTTTATAGCTTCATCCAAATACAGCAATAGTCTACTGCTTCTTTCCCTCGTCTATGTTATTCTGATCAAAGAATGTGGTGTGTACATTTCAGATTTAGTTTGGTTTTCTGTTTTTACAGTTAAAAACAGACCATGAAGATTACCTTGTATAGAGGAAAAATACTGTCTCCTTGTAAAAGGAGATGACATGCATGGAATGAAATGGAAAAAAAAAAAAAAAAGAGTACAGTTTGTTTTTAAACTGTTGAAAATACACAGTATCCCATCTCCTAAATTTTCCCTCTCTGACTGAATTGAATCACCTTGTCTGTTTTTGCCCTGTAGAATCTCTTCAGCAATAGTTCTTAGCATACCAGTTATTTTTTATTCACCTTTTTTCTGCATGAAGTTGGTTTGGCTGTTGCAGACAGCTTTTATTCTAGTAAGTGAGCCAAAAGAGGCTCTGAGTGGCAGACAGCTGCTGAAATAAGAACCTGGCACTCTGAGGAGACAAAGAAATTCATTCAACTTTTCTTTCCTATTTCTTCCTGTACTCTTTAACCTCTCCTTTTTTTCTTCTCCATAGTTACTGCGATAATTCTCTTGCCCATTGAATGCAGAGTGTGGGCATATTTTCCTGTATTACCACCCAGTTACATACAGTAAAATCTAACTATTTGTGTTGGAAAGCCCTCCATTTTCCACAGACAGTCTTCTAGGACATCTGTGGACAAGTCATGCCTAGCAATCTGAGGATGCTTCCATGCAACAGAGAGCTGATTTGTAAATATAGGACTACATGCTACAGGAATCTGTGGCCGCAGATTCGTTCAGTGTAGCGGAGCTATGATTTCACCTCTGCTTCTAAAATGGCTTTTGATTAACTTACTAAAATTCATTCACTGGCTAGGCATGTTATTCTGGTTTAGGTTTAGATTTTGTGCCCATCCAAATTTTTAGACTGCTAAAATGGATGCTCTCACTTTCCTTGCTGATTCATAAAATGGGACACATGAACAATTATTCCTGGTTTCTAGTCTGTAAATGTCATGAGGGGTTTTTTTTGCTGGATGTGGTAAGTGCTCTGATCTCATGCACAATTTTATACTTCCTAGATAATTAGCAGTTGTTTAGAGGCTATTTAAATAGGTCATAAGATACATGGTACACCACAAAATATTTCTAGCAGTGCAGTGTAAACTGTCTGTCCTGGACCATCAGAAGTACATCAAGAGCAGTTGTTCAAATAGTCCTTCAAAGACTTGTTCTCTTTAAGTTCTGGGAAAAATCTAGATCAAGGAATGTAAACATTCAATACTCCTTTTAATGTGTTCATCTGAGAGATTTCAATTGTTAACTTTTCTATCCTAAGAATAAGAGAGTTTATTACTTAAGTAAGGGTATCCAGATCCTCAGCTGCTGTAAATAGTGGTTTAGCTCCATAAACATCCCTGTAATGGTTTATAGGAGCTGAGGATGCAGTCACTTTGTTTTGTAGACCTCTTAACCTAAGTAATCAGCTTTTATATTTGTGGTGGTTTGGGTGGATTCACCCTTTTGCTTGCAGCTTGCAGCCAAACGCAGCCTGCTCTATCACCCTCCCGCCCCCCCTCACCCAGGGAGCAGGGGAGAGAATTTGGAAAGAAGGGCAAGGACTCACGGGTTGAGATAAAAACTATTTACTAATTAAAAGAAAATGATAATGATAATAACAGTAATAACAGACTATACAAATGAGTGATATACAGTGCTCACCGCCCACTGACCGATGCCCAGCCTGTGCCAGCTAACGATCCCGCAGCCGAGACGGTCCCGAACCGAAACCCCGGAAGAGTGAGCCCGAGCGATCCCCGAGAGAAGTGCCCCGTCTTCCGGTCATCTCTGGTTAATATACTGACATGACGTGATATGATGTGGAATATTTCATTGGCACAACCAGATGCCAGTTTTGGGTTTTGCTCCTCACTGCGCTTCCCCCCTCCCAGTCCTAGTGCAGCTGTGAAGGAGCAAAAAACACGGTGGCCTTGAAGCTGCAGCAACACAAGTATTGTTATCAAAGTTCTTCTCGTGATATGTCTGAACTGAAAGACTGAAAGTAAAATACTGCTATTCTAATTACTAAAAGTTAACTCTATCCTAGCAAAACCAGGACAATATTGATAATGGATCAGCACTCTAAGTAATGCAGTATGTTGTTCACTTTAATTTCACTGCTTTAGAACCAATACAATTTGCCTCTGTTTTGGAATTTTTAGTAAGATTTAAAAAAACCCAGATATTTGAAAGTTCACCACCTAGTTCATTTTGGGATGCAAATGAGTCCTTTGTGCAGTAAAACTCTTTGGTTGATACATTTATACATTTGGTGCTTTACAAACCCTTTTAATTCTTAATTCTTACAATTAGTAATACAAAGTAGTGAGACAGAAAGGCATATTTTTGTGTTCTCCATTTGGGACTCCTTACTTATTCGGAAAGATCAAAGCTACTTAGCAAATCTTGCATACCCATTTGCCGCCCTCAGAGTTGGGATGTGAGTCTATAATCAATGGCAACTGCACTGTAACAGTAAATGTACTTTCAAAGAAAACTAGCTCTAGAGTCTTGGGACATGCACAAAGTCACATTTAGAAAGTCATGTTTTCCCAAGGATGACCACAGTTGTTACTACTTCTTTGTGAGCAATACATTGTCTTCATCTAAAATACATAACCTTATTATCATGCAAATATTTATGCCACATTAGAATCAGGCTTGCTCTTTTCACAATAGATAAGCTTTCTGTGTTATTACAGATAACGAAAATCCAATTTCTGAAAATGTTCTGTTATTGTTTCCTTTTTTCATCTGCCTTTCATTAGTGAAGAACTTGTAACTATTTGGTCTTATTCAGACTTTCCAGAGGAAGAACTGAAGTCATATTTCCCACACATTAGGATTCTGATCATTGAAATTAACTTCTTTCTCTTCTTTCTCTTGCCTTTAAATAAAGGAATGTACTAGGGAAAAAGACTCAGCTCAGTCTGGAATGATACAAGTGCAAGTCAAGAAGAATTGAAAATAGTTTTGATCACCCTTTGAAATCCTAGATTAAGCAGTTTTGTTAACACTCAAAGAAATTCTCTGGAACCTTTTGATTTATTTCACAATAGGTAGAAAGCTTCTTTTCTTCTTCTTCAGGCTCTTACCCTGCCAATGGATATTTGTTCTGTAAGTAGCACTGACATGAAAAGTCTGAAGTTGTCCACTTTTCTCCCTTTGACCAACATTCCCTTGGTAAACAGAGTACCATGAGGAGAGTGGTGTTAATCCTCAAAGTTTAGGTTTGTGAAAAAGCCACACTGAAAGCTGTGAAAGCTTTGAGCAAAATTAACAAAACTTTGCAAGCCTTGCCAGCATCTTTCCAGAACACTTGTCATTGTACAAGGTTCAAATTTAATAATACACATAATACCCAGTTTCTTCCAAATTAATAAAATATGAATGTGGAAATAACAGGGGCTATACCCTTAGTTGAGGTAACTCCATTTAGCAACATGGACTGCAATGTTGATTGCAATGCTAGTTCTCCGATCTGTTGAATTTTGCTTATTAATTGAATTAATTGAATTGATAAATTGTATTTTGCTGCCTCTGGGCTGAAAAGTCAGGCTAAGTAAGGGCCAGGCTGCTTCTGCAAAGGGGGGGTAAGGGGGCAGAAGTGAAACTGCAATAGAGACACAAAAACACAGAATCATAGAACGGTTTGGGTTGGAAGGGACCTTTAAAGGTCATCTAGACCAACCCCCCTGCAGGGACAGCAGGGACATCTTCAACCAGATGAGGTTGCTCAGAGCTCTGTCCAATCTGACCTTGGATGTCTCCAGGGATGGGGCTTCTACCACCTCTCTGGGCAACCTATGCCAGTGTTTCACCAGCATCAATATAAAAAATTTATTCCATATATTTAGTCTGAATCTCCCCTCTTTTAGTTTAAAACTATCACCCCTTGTCCTATTGATACAGGGCCTGCTAAAAAGTTTGTCCCTATCTTTCTTACAAGCCCCCTTTAAGTACTGAACGGCCACAATAAAGTCATCCTGGAGCCTTCTGTTCTCCAGGTTGAACAACCCCAACTCTCTCAGCCTCTCTTCATAGGAGAGGTGTTCTATCCTGCTGATAATTTTTGTGGCCCTCCTCTGGATCCTCTCCAACAGGTCCATGTCTTTCCTGTGCTGAGGACCAAGAAGGTCGAGGCCACCAAGGAGAGCATTGGTCTCCTAGGAGGGACCCTCTCACTTACACAGGCTCCTCCAGCATGACATGCCATCCCACATTCCACAGTCAGGGTTTGGTGGGCTTTGGCGTAACCAATCCTGACACTGGGCACATGGCCTTTTTGCTTCCCCAAGAACTGCTTGCAGGGCATTACATTCAGCCAGTTGTACTGGGTTGCTGTCTACCCATCCAGAGCTGTCTACATTCTCTTAAATTTGGCTAATTTGGTAAGAAATCCAATGGACTGGTAGAAATTCCAGGGCTAAGGAATTCAGTATGGAGTGCTCTGTGTTTCAGCTAACTGGAAAAGTGGGAACAGCACACACAACTCTCCTCCAGAGCGTCCTAGCAGTCTGTCCCGCCCCTCCTAATCTCATTGCACTGAATAAGCTGTCACTATTATTAAAGAAAAGATAAAATAAATAAGATGTCTCAACAAGGGCACAGAGGAAGATAAATATTAAAGTAGTTATAAATGAGGAAGTACTTGGTGTTGGAGGTCAAACAGGAAGGCAACAGTAGAGCTGCTAAGACACAAACTGGCATTCCAGAGTTTAGTCCTTTTAATCTATGTATTGCTGCTCTGTCTGTGACAACAGACACTGCTGCCACCAGAAAAGCACAGATCAGAGGTCTCCCACAGTTTCCAAAGGAATTTTTTTTTTTTCCCATCATTACTTATGCTGAGTTCTCCCAAATTTACCCACTGAAATCAGTCACACTGTGCATAGGGTACATGTAAACATGGGAGGCAAAGTCTGGCACTGCCTTCTGTTTGACTAGCCAAACAAATAAGACTTCCACTTTGCCATTTTGCCACTGAATTGGAAGATACTGGGAGGAGGCATGGGGTGAAGTTCTACTGAATGAACAGACATTATTCCAAATCCAGTTCCCAACCCCTGTGGAGGAAAATATGTTGCCAATATCATCTTATTAGCTAAGTATTTTTTCCCATAGGACAGCAAACACTGGGGATGGCTCCTTTAAATAATTCATCTCTCCTCCTCTCTTAATACTCCAACACATGGTACTGTATTCCATTTCTTGTTCAGAAATCAACCTGTTTTTAAATGGAAAGGGGGGGGTATATAAAAGATGAGGAATGCCACAGGACCAAACTTGCATTTCTAGACTGAAATAAATATTAATCTGTCCCAAATACCTGAACAAGACCATCCTGAACAGGAGATGGGACTCCATGATGACCTCAAAAGTGAAAGAACAGATGAGCTCTGTCTTCTTTATTAACTGACCCTGGCTCCAAGTGCTTTCTTATAGCACAGATGACAGAAAGAATACAGGACTCACTCTGCCCTTGGAATAAAGTGGGTCACATAACACCATCAATTTTTAAGCAAAGCTGCTCCCTTGAAATCAGTGCTTGACTTGTTCTTTAAAATTGTGCACTGCTCTACCCTTTTAATGTAGAGAAATTATAAGCTCTATACCAAACAGGGCAATACTGTACTGTCTAGTCCAGTGCAGCAAGAGATTTAGACTCCAGGGATAATAGGAGAGGGTCCCTTGACAGATGAACTATAAGCATTATTGCCACCACAGATGGTTCTCTATAATAAATGTTGCTTTTTTTTCTGTTTGATTTTGTCATTCATGCGGGAGTCATGTCATTTAACAGTAGCTACCTAAGCATGAAGTGTCTTGTCTAGTTTAATCATCAGTTCTTTTTATAGTTAACAGAATAAATCAGCCCCACCACAGGTTGATTCATCTCACCCACCTCAGCAAATTGTCATTGTCTGCACACTATTTATGCCTTTGTCAGTTAGTTAGACTAGTCTTCTCCTCAAGTTAAATTAAGAGCTGAAAGTCTTACTGAAAAGGAAATGGATGAAACCTCCAAAGTAGTTTTTATTTTCAAGTAACATCCATACGGATCTCCAAGCTTCTTATAGAAACAAATGAGCTGTCCATGCTTTAAAGGCAAGGTGAAACTCTTGTCAAGAGAAAAAAAGAAACAAGGGAAAGAAGAAATAAATGTTCTCTTATATAAAATAATGTTTATGAGCAGGGCATACAGTTAGTGGTATGCAGCCCCCCACACCTCTTTCCTTCGTGTTCACAGCCACAAATTCTTAGTACTCTCTTAGCCTTATATTTCCTCCATTCACCTCCCTTCTTGAAGATACTCAGCTCAGATAATGCTGTACCAAATTTTCTATGACTTTTCCCAGATTCCTCCTGTGAAAACCATCTTTTTTAGCAACACTTAGCTAGTCCTTGAATCCCACATAGATACCTAAGATATGGATCCTCATCTCCCTCCTTACCAACTTACAGGCAATAGGGCTTTTTCAGACATGTGACTTCAGATTTGTAGTCCTTTTAAAACACAGGTGCCCTAACCACAAATGAGGTTGTGTCACAGATAAATCCTTCAGTGGCACCACATGTCACAACAGCAGGAAAATTACATCCTCTCCAGCTATTAAAGGTCACATTTGGATATATTTACACAAAAATAAAGATCCAGAATGTATCATGTATTCAACTAGATTTAAGAGAGAGAAAGTAATTTCGAAGATGCCTAGGATTTACTACCATGAGGGGACTGGGAGTGGTTTTGTACTGAATAGTGAGCAAACAAAAGATACCACCAAGTGCTGCGAATCTTCATGTTGATCACTGAGGTAGCATCAGCCATATACAGTTGCTGTGACTATCCAACAAAGTATTTAAAATTACTCTGCTTTGCCAACCATGCCTTTATGATCTGCTGTCTATCATAACAGTTGCTGCTTATAGAGTGACTTTGCTTTGCTATTACTTACCGAGACAAACCACTCCATCTTTTTCACATGTCCTTATGTAAATTAAAATGCCTGGGAGGAAAAGGTATCATTTTCAAAGGCTTACTGCTGTCCAAGTGTTGAGCTGAACCATAAATTACCTCTTGAACAGTCAGCCATAAAAGAAAGTATTTTTAAACAGCTAATGCTCATTTGTTTCTCAAGCTCTGAGCAGTTCTAGAAGATGCTTAAACGCCCACTTTACTCTAGCAGTGCAACCATGAAGAACTATTGTTAACCAGACAAGTCATGTGAGTTTAGAAAATTTGGTTATTTATCTCTTTTTTTTCAGTTGCTGGTAGTTTGTCACCAATCACATTTGTCCAGATAAACAGTGTCTCAGGCAATTACAGGACATTTAGTTTGGGAAGGACACACAATCCTAATGATCCCCTGAGGCCGCTGTCCCAGCTCCCAAGGTGAAACTCAGGTCTCAGGAGCTGCTTCAGCCTTTCCAAGACTCTCAAATAAGGAAAAAAATGCCCCTGCAACCATATCAGTTTGCACTGTATGACTTCTAGTCATCCCTATTGCAGAAGTCAAGGAAAGATAAACGATCAAGTAGCTGGAGATGTCTAGACCCTCCTCTCCAAACAGGCTTGCTTGCATCCACCTCTTCTGAGCCATACTGACAAAATACATAATACAATGCATAAAACAAAGACTTTCTTGACTAGGCTTTTTAACATCTTACTCACAGATTCAACATCATTAATCTTCATTTGGAAAGCCATGGATATTACTCTCTATAGCAAGTAAATAGTAATTCTTTTTTATTACTTGCTCACAGTAATAATAAAGATGCATATTTTACTCTTTTGTACTAAGAAGACTGAAAGACAAGGCTGTACTCTTGCTTTAGGTCAGCCCTTCTTGTCTCCCAGTTTACATATACCCACATATCTCTCCTTTATAAAATAAATAAAACAGCAATAACTGCCTCTCTTATTTAGGCATTAGAACATATTCAGGTATCAACTGATCAAATAGGGCAATTCATCCATGCAATAATTGCATAATTGTGGGCTTATCCATAAGAACTGTAAGGAAGATAAGATTTCCCCATGGGAAATTTATACACAAGTAGAATGCAAAAAAAAAAAAAAAAGGCATGTCATTTCCTTCTATAGCAAGAATCTCAAACTGAGAAATCAAGTAACTTAAAACAGTTCCTTGAAAGTCATACAGATGAGCCATATTAATTACAGAATTATTCCCTTCTTTGCAAAAATGGTGTGTGTATTTTTTTCAGAATTCATTAGATTCCATCAGCTAGCATTTAGAGTTCTGAGGAGTCCCGGGTAGAAGAGCTATTGAAGTGTAAAATATGTATTGTTATTGCTGCTCATTGTTATTTGATACCCTTCACTTTCCACTCTAAGGCATGCTGAGTATAAAAGAAAATTCAGGCTGTAGGGACAACTCTTCTAAAATTATCAGCCCATTATCTACTTTTTTTCCCCCCCTTCTTGTTGAGAAAGGATGAAATACACCCATCAAAGATGTTATAAGCCAGTTGCACCCTTTTGACACAGTTCTGTATCACTGAAGTCCAAGTAAATTCAGGAGAAGCAGGATTAAAGACTTTACCAGAACAGCAGTGGTGTATTATAGGAAGCTTTCATATAATTGAAAATCCTCCCAGCACCACCAAATTGATTTGTAGTGAAACACTGAGTTTGTGGCTGAAAAGAGAATTTTAAACCATGCAGCACAGCCAAGCTAGTTTCTAGTCCTGCATCTTTACCATGGAAGAAGACCACTCAGCACTGCTGTATTTCTTAGCCTGGGAATAACTCTTAATAAGCCTTACCTCTCCTTCTTGCTATGAACAGCTTCCCAGTGAGATCATGTCACACCTGCAAAAACTAGCAATCTCAACGAGTGTCCTAGATATGACACCTTAGAGCAGCAGACCTTCCTCTGCTGCTGAAAGATCGTGCTGTTCTAAAGCCCTAAAGACAGTTGAGTTTACAACTGCTTTTCAAGAAGCTCCTTAAATCTTAGAGCCAGATTAAGTGAAGACATAAAAGTTTCAGGAGATATGTGCACATATCCTACTTTTCCAAAGAAAAAATATACTTAATAAGAGCCTAATTTAACAGCAATGTAGTAAGTGGAAATTTTGCCATTGAGCACAGCAGGATGGACATAATCCTCACCACACACAGCTCCCAGAGACTTTAATGCCCATATTACATGGAATGGAATGACAGCCCTCAGTGCCTCTGTCCTTCTGCTCTTTCAAACAGAGGAATCACTCTTTCTCTCTTCTGTTAGCAGCTTGGGGTTGAACAAGAGTTTTACCTACATAAAACAAGTGACTCTGTCTTTAATAACCTGTTGCTATCAAATGCTTATTTCCATTGATTATCCCATAAGATGAGCATCATAAAAGCTACTGTATCTTTTACTGCAAAGGAAATTGTTCAAATGACATATAGCTGCTTCTGTATTAGTAGAGACTGTACTGCACAATGAAGCTTGAATAATTTCCCTCTGAAATGGAAGCCATAACCATCCCATTTTATGCCACAGCCAGTCAAGCATCTGCATTTTGGTGGTTATGGCATCAACTTAGTATCTTGTGTCTGTACTTGTGGGAATATACAAAGCCTTTTTGGCACTGACTGACTTTATTGTGGCAAAATAGATGTATGAATTTTGCTATTCAGCAAGTGCATTCAGTTATTTCCCATTTACTTAGTCTTCTTTTCAAGCCTTTATTCTTCTTACAAGATTTCCATTAGACTGGGAGGTTTAAAAAGTACTACTGAGCCAATACAACAAAATTTGTATTAAACAAAATGATGAGGAAAACCATATCAACATGTCTCTGAGATAATTTTATCTGATCTCAATGCAACTATTTTTATTTTTTAATAGTACTCACAGAATGAAGCTGTCTGAAGACTGAGAAACAGTTGATTCTGCTTTTTATATTTTTTCTAGTCAGGGTGAAAGTACCTAATACACAAATACACACATTTCAAGCAAAGATGACAGAATGAGGGCATTACGGGTATGATACTCTATGTATATTTAGAACTGTGGGTAAATTTAGTAGGACTACTGCAGTTGCTTGAAATACATACGGTCAATACCATCCTTTCCTGAGAGAAAAGAGCAGGACTCGCTTATTAAAGATAAAATCAGGAGTGAAGGACCTCTGGAAACTGGTGTACAATTCAGAATCTCAATAAGCTGCAGTGAAATCCCATCCTTCACACAGCCTTGCCTTCACATGGTCAGTGCCGCGTGCCGGCCTGGTGCCTCATGCAGAACAGTGGGTTATACAGCTGCATGACTGGACCCACACTTTAACATACCCTGTGAACTCCTTACACGTGATGAGTTAAGTGAAACTTAACGCCAGCCTCCTGCCTCCTTGAAGCAATATGAAAGTTTCTGGGAGTACAGAGATTCTAAGGGCCTTATCCAGCTTTCCTGAGCACCTGTACACCGATTTGAGTGGACTTGGACCTGGCTGCTGTCTCTGAACCTCTTTGCTCAAAAGAGAGATTGGAAATGCAAGCTGAGTCACTGTGCTTGAGAAAAGACTCTCTAATGTCACATCTCATGCCTAGCACAGGACTAAACAGGATGCTGCATGTGTCAGGATCAGGAATGGATGTAAGCGCTGCAATCCCATGTCCGGTGATGGCTTACAGAGGTTAGCTTGTGTTGATCTGACTCTTTTTATATCTGTTTCTCAGTAGGATGATTTTGAACCTAATTAGTTCTTTTAATTAGGAACTTAGTAATTATGATGTATTTGATAAGCCCTGTTCTATGTCCTTAAAGGGGCTTAAAATTAAACTGTCCAGGCAACAGGTTGGCAGGTATATTCAGGGTCATCAGAATGGCAGCAGCATTGGGTTGTCTTACTCCAAAGACACAGAGAAAGCAAAGTAATCCAGGGAATATGACTGGGGTGAGCAGACCACTTTCCTTTCCTAGGGCCCTCCAGGTTTTTCTAAGACCAAAAGTTTGTCTGCTTTTTCCATATATATTAACCATGTAAAGAAGATACTATTTTTTCTTACAAAGCTTGAATGTAGGCACACAGAAAGACTAACTTCTCATTAATATACAGGATTATAATGAGGCAAGGTAACTGTAAGTTTCCTATAACTGACTTTGATTATACTTATCACATCAAGAACTGTTCTATAGAAAAGTAAGTTTTCTGAAACAAATGTACAACATTTCCAGAATAAAAGGAGAATCAGGCTTACAGATTGTTTTCAAAGCATATTTTAAGAAGCAAGCAGACCTGATCAAATGTCAAGAACCAATTTGTTCATGTGAGATTTGCCACTGGTAGGCTCTAAAAGTCAGTGAGAGCTTAGTTTCTATTTCACAAGTCCTGATCGTATCAGTTAGCTTCATGCTGTTAGATTAACTTGCACACTGAACTTTCCGGAGACAGAGGGAAGAATAAGATAAGGGAGAAAAAAGTGAAGAGAAGCCTAAAAGAAAGGCAAAGGAAAAAGAAAAAAAGAAGCTGGAGATGGGATGTAAGAGCTGTAAAGAACAGAGAATTGCTAGGATTAAAAAAAAAGGAGTGGGGGATATGCCAAAAGATGTGAAGGGGAAACAAATGTTCTTAATTAACAAGAAAAGAAAATGAGAATTTGCTGAGACTGACAGAGGGAAGTCAAAGCACTGTGTATTTCATTGTCTCTAGCTGAGGGGATAAGACAAACACCAATGCCTTTATTTTTTCCCTCAGAGCTAAGTAGTGATTATTTCTGTTCCATCTAAGTGTTTTACAATATCCTTTACTCATTCATGGAGGTTTTTATCTTTCTGCTTCTGCATTGTCCTGTGGAAAATACTGTTATAAATGTAGAAGGATCTACGCTCTGCTCAGTTGTTTTTACTTTCTTTATGAAATTAATAATAAAAAAAATTGTTACAAGGTCAAAGGGAAAGACTATGATCCAGCTAGTTTGGATGAGATAATTAATGCTAAAATTATTAAGATCCTTATGGACATACACTAATTTACACCAGTGGGGAATCTGGACTGTGTCTGTTCAAGTACAGCCTAAAGCAGATACTTAATAAAACTATTAAAAGTGACATTATTTCACTGAAGTGAGCATATTGTACTATACTGAGGCCGATGGAGTGCAGTTATATTAACCAGGTCCTATATTGTTTTACACTAATTATTTACTTCAGTATACTTTTTTTTTTTACACCAACTTTAAAAAATGTTTCTATCTTTCATTTAAGAGCACACAGCAAATTAACTGTAGTTTAATAATATTCTTCTTCAGTTTCTTTTTTATTTTTGTAGCATTTTACTTTGATCTATGAGACACCTTTTAATGCACATTGCCCAGACCCTAGTTCCACCAAAAGAGCTTGTGTCTAAATACTGCTCCATGTATAAATGGTTTAATTATCACCTAGCACAGGCAAAGGGCAAGAATATAGCAACACTCCACTAGCTTGATCATGTGGTTAACTTTTATATCTTTCTCTAATAGTGGCCAGCACAGTATTTTCACAATTTGTGCTACAATCTATCCTCCCCATTAAATATTTCCCAACTGGGATAAGCATGGAAATGAAACACTCATTTTATTCCCTCTTTCAAAAATAATTTCAAACATTTTTCTTATTGTTATTCTTGTTATTAATTGACTATACTCCTTATGTATAAATTGTCGTTAAATTTCTGGTCTGAATGGTTCGGGGGTTTTGCAAATAAAGGTGTGGGTTTTGTTCAGAGTTAGCAAAACTACCCATTGGTGAGGGAACATTTCTCAATCAGGTCTAATTATAATATTTTACATGTTATTCCCCATCCTATTCCTTATGCTTCTTAATGTCTTTTTGGACTTCTGGCCATAGCTAGTCTTCATTAAGCTGTCTGTAACAGCATCCAAATCTCCTTCCTGAACTGAATAATTAATTCTAAATCCTTTTCACTTTCATAGATGTTTTAATACTTTGCATGTATTGATGGTGAGTCTCATTTGCTGTCATGATCCTGATGAAGTTCATCCATCAGCACACAGTACTGAATAAGACCATGGGGCCACTAAGTCTGGAAGCACTTCATCACTTAACTGGTGTTTAAACCAGAAAAATCAGTATGAACATCATCTTTCCATTCCCACACACCACAAATCTGTCCTCCTTAGTGACAACTGACCCATACACCTGTACCCTCTGCAAATTTTGCTACCTTCCTATTATCATCTTTTTTCAGGAATTAATAAGTATATTAAGCCATGTTGTACCTAATACAGAAAGTTAAATTATTGTTTTTATATTTTACTTATCAGGAAGAAACTCTTAATTTCCTGTCTCTTCACATATGAAGAGCCAAGTTCAATGTTTACATAATCTGGAAGCCATCTTATCAAAATATGAATGCTATGAAAGTCAAGGAAAATGTGTTCTAGAATTTTTATATAATTTTTTTCTTGATTCTCATAAAATATTAATCAGGATCATGATGAATTTGTGAGTTCATATTTTTTCCCCCATAAGAGAATATGTTCCTGTACAGAATAAATTTAGACTAAGGTATTATGAAATGTAGTATGGAACAATTCAAATGCTTTCAGAAATAGAAAGTAGTGGGTTACAGTGCAGTATCAAGGTGGTGACTACTCACTGTTTCATTGTGCTCTGAATTTGTTTTAAATCTCCACTGATTTTACTTTTTTCCATCTTTAGGAAAAGAAGAAGATTAAATTGTAGTTAGAGGTAATAAAGATGGAATCTGATCTTCAGATATAAGCTTTAATAATTTAGGCCCCTTTTAGCAATCTGAAGCTAGAAGAGCAGAACAGAGACTCTTCCACAGAAAAGAAGTACTTCTCCAGCACTTCTTCACCATTTCTTTCATTCTTGCCAGTTCACTTGACAGTATCTGTAAGAGATTCTGGCACTTTGGCATATGCTGAGGAAAACAGAGAGACTCAACTAATCCACACTTCATACCATACACATTTCTAGGCCCTGCCAGCATTGCAGAAGACAATCAGGTGGTTGTTCCTGACCCTTAGAGCTTCCAAGATCCCTTGTCCTACATTGCTACAAGGAGAAGATGACATACATCGTGCAAATGAGAAGAGGAATCTCAGTCAGGATGCATCAAGCACAAGAAAAGTAACAAAAACATTTTGTAAACTGAGTTTAAAATCTGGTGAGAGGTCTGAACACCTTCACAATATTTCAAAACTCTAGCATCTCACTAAACATGCATATGGAAACTATAAGACTTCCTACAGCTTCTGCATGCAACGCCCACAGATGAGATGGCATTTGGAACAGGGAGAACAATGTTATAGTAAAATACTAATCAACAGAAAGATAAGATTTCCCCTACCATCCTTGAAAATCCAGGATATCAAAAGGGTTTAATTCACAAAGATATAAACAATTTATAGCATTTGAGGTAAATTTCTTACCTAGTTTCCATGAAAAAAGAATGCATCTGTAAATATGTGTAAGGAAATGTTTAATTCAGGTGTTTACAGGGCATGACAATGCTTCCCCGGGAATCATTCACAAGTTTCTATATTAGCTGTGTATATTAATATTATAGGACTAAGTAAAAATGCAGGGAGACCATTCACAAATAATGCATGATTGCCTGCTATTTACAGCTTGTTGAGTTCATGAGATGAGAACAATTAGCACAGTTCTGGGAACAGTAAAAAACATTCATTTTTTTAATATTAAGCCATACTTTCCATTAACAAAATGTCAAGAGCTAGAGCATGCCCCAGTCCTTTCATGAGATGCCTCCTCACTTCCTGCAGTTCAGAGCCATGCTTGAAAAGTAGCCACCTGAGTCTCAACAGGCCACTCACAAAGGTATTATGCAGAGTTACTGATGGGGGCACCACCAGGCCTTGCAAAAATGGCAGGTAATTTACAGCTGAACATGAATTTTTAAAACATTTTCTAAAATGACCCTTCACAGTGTGCATTTAAAAATGTCCTTACTTTTCCCTGGCCTCCATGTAGTTGTACCTCTGGATCACACACAGTCCGAAGAAAATGCACAATGGTGGTGTTTGAACACAAAAAAATCCATCTATAGGCTATAACCTTCCTTAATTTGTACTAACATGATAATTCACATAAGCTTTATGTAAGCTGAGAAAGCAGACTTATGGCACATTTGTAAAGTCTGCAAAATTCAGTGTGATGGATAGGAACAGTGCAAACTCAAACCACCTGTAAGTAAATTGAGCCATCCTTTAGAGGCAAGTGACCTCTCACAGTGTATTCTTTTCCTGTTCACACTGAACTGTTTGCCACTATCCATTATCAAGCAATTGTTTTTTTAAGGCTGAAAATTTTAAAATGCTCTGCCTATCTGCTAGCTACAGAATTGCTTTCAAATAAGCGCTACTGACTTTTATATGAAAGATTTGTAAATATAGGGAATGAGTGAGTGAAATAGCTATTTTTGCCTTAGATTCTGAACTGCCCAGAGTGTTTCACATTTGAAAAGCTTTCCTTCTGCCAGTAATGCTGACTCCTCACACATGTTCCACAGCCTCTGTTTGCTATGCACAATGCTAATTGCAAATGTGAAGATTGGTAGGTGGGAAAAAAAAACCAAATTTGTTTTGGTTTATTAGCCAGCCAACCATGTTTATTTTGCATATTTAAACTAAACTGCACTCAATCACTAAAAGAAAAAAAAAGTGCAAATGAGATGTATGACCAAAGATCAGATTTACTGCTAAATCACAGAAAACAGAGTTGGTTAACATTCAGCTCTAGTTATCACTTAAAAAAAACCTGGAAGAGAGATGTATCCCACTAATTGTTGCCATGCTTCTGAGGTGAGATCCTTTGGACAGACAGATGATAGAACTCTTTAAGAAAACCAGCATTAACTGTCACCATATGTTAACACATATTTCTATTTATTTACAGCCAATTAATAACTGCATTATTCGGTTATTTTCCCTTTATGCTAGCTGGTGTGTTAAAAAAAAGAAATGAGTTTAAAAGAAGCACGTAAGTGGTCACTAGTTCAGCAAACCTCAACCACCCTCACTGCTAGTTGACATTAACTATTTTACCCTTTCAAATCTGGGGAACTCAGAAGGGATATTCCTATCCCTCTTGGATGGCACAATTATAGACTGAATCCTCTTATTAAGCAGAATTGAAGGGATTTATAGAGGAGAAAACATTGGTAAGCATGAAGACTATGCATCTTTACAGTATCTGCTTAAAAGTCACAAACATCACAGGTTGAATATATAAAAAGGCCTTTTCTATCAGAAGAAAGATCACCATTTCCTTTCACCCTTTCCCTTAAATAGCCAAGAACAGATGTCTAAAGGATTATATGAACAAGTCAACAGTGTTGTGATACTTCCTCAGAATATTTTCCCAGCCTCCAAAAATTTGTGTCTCAGAGCTTTCCTAAGCCACAAATACAGAAAGGTGGTGACTTCCAGAACTAGGTCTGATAAGAAATGCAGGGCAAAACCCCCTATAATTTAACAGAGGGTCATTAATGTAGATGTAACAGCAGTGAAGTATGTTACTGAGTTGGCTGCAGAAAATAGAAACAAAAATCACTGACTCCAATAGGCTGTGCCAGAATGCTACAGGCAGTAATATCAACTGAAACATTGAGGTCAACAAGGATGAGCAAAGGGAATCACAGACGAACAAGTGACATTATTTAAGTGCAACAGAAAAGTCAATGTCAATGCTGCAAAAATGGTATTAGTCAGGTTGGAAACTGGCTGAATACGTTGGGGGGACTGACATGGGACAGAAAGCCATGATGTTTACACTAAAGAAATATTAATAACTACTCATCTTATCTACTAATTCCAGTGTCTAAAGTGTGTAAACCAACATGTATTCAAACAACACTGCAAAGCGCCAAAGATGCTGCATTTTCTCATCAGCTTTATAACCTTTGCTCACATGAACAAGACCTGTCAATCATCACGCATCCAGCTCTGTCACTGAAAAGACTGTGCATGTCTTTAGGAAAAGGCCTTATTCCTGAATTTTTCATTTTCACACCTCTATTAATTAGACCATGAGAAACAAACAAAAATGTCAGAGAGATGAATCCATCTAAGACCCTGCTGGTTTTCAGAGCTTCCAATATCACACCATCTATAAGGAACATTACTTCTATTTTCATTATTGTCTCCAGAAACAAGAACCAGCCCCTCTCAGTTGCTGTTAGCTGGACTCAGTATTGTCTGAACATTCACATCGGTGAATTGTAATAGCTTTTCTCTCCTCCGCTTACACAGGGATGCTTTTCCAGGGAAGGGCTTTATGTACACTTGCTTTCTAAGTGAAAGGTTTAAATTTCCTCTCTACACTGCTGTAGAATATCTAAGCAGGTGGAGAATTCAAGACTTGGTATGATTCTATTTATAAACCAAATTTGAAAAAATAATTACCATTTGGATTGTCAACTCAGACAGATTGTTGTTATCTGCCTATAATCCCATTTCAGATTTTTATTTTAAACAGAGAAGTAATTTAGCCAAAAGGGGCAGGAAAGGCCAAATAACCTCCTATTTCATCCCACTGACCGGAACTAATCTCTTCACTCTTTATACTCAAGTTTGGACTTTGGCTTACGTGTAAGTACAAACATTTCAAGCACCACAGGAAACTTATTAGGTGCTCCTGTGCTGAAACCATCTATAACACCCAGCTCCTCTGGTCTCCACTTCCTTGCTTTTCACAGTCCACGTGGAGCCATCAGATTTATGCATAAAGTGTATCAGATTGCTTCTTATTTGGAGAAGTTCCTTTCTATTCTGTGTTTCTACAGGTCTGCATATTAGCAACACTGTAACATTGCAAATTGCTAAAAAACTCATGTCACTCGAAAAAGGAAGTTCCACTGCAATGCACAAGATGTGTTTGCGGCTGTGAACAGATTTGCTAAGCAGGGCACAGGGAATGGTTAGAAGTGAAGACTCCAACAGTGGGCAAGAGCCATAACTGAATTATAACTAGTTTGTGCTATTCTCATTTTAGTATTATTAACATAGATAGTATCATCCACAGTGGGACATACTGAATGGGAAGGAAATGGGTTATTAATATGATATCAAAAGCTTGACGGTAAAGCACAGTCTTTGTTCTACACTTAGAAAAACAATTTCAGAGCAGTATTTCCATGAGGCACATACCAAAAGGAACAGAGCTTTTTATTTTTGGCTTAGATTTGCTTTTAAAGTTCAGTATTTTAATCACAATAGATCTTGCTTTGATGATTTTTGTGCTGAATTTTTTTCCCCCTCTTTCTTTTAATAAAATCTCTGTGTTAGATTTTGTAATGGCTTTCTTGTTCTTATAATTTGTTTGGAAACACAATCTTTTGTTCTAGCTCCTCAATGAGCAGTATTATTGCAGATGTAAGCTAATTCTTGGTAGGTTTCTAGCTAGATGATGTACCTTGTCCAATATGGTACGATACAGCAACATGTTTGTAGGGCATTTCCAAACTGCTGCAACAGAGTCTTTGAAGTCTAGGAGTATGTACTCTAGACTCAAGGTAAGTTTTGATTTTGCAGCCTGGAGATTTGTGCTTATTACAAAATGAGGTAGAGATTTAGCTTTTCCTCTTGGATCATTCTGGTATTTATGTATTGAGGAATAAGAAGAACATTTGGAAGCTCCTAATTTTTCCCATTGACTTTTTATGGAATCTAGAAGTCAAGACTAGCTACAGTCCCTAGATGTACTAATAAACAAGAAGGACTGGTTGGGGATGTGAAAATTGGGGGCAGCCTTGGCTGCAGTAACCATGAGATGGTGGAGTTCAGGATCCTGTGTAAAAGAAGCAGGGCAATAAGTAGGACTGCAGCCCTGGACTTCAAGATAGCTAACTTCAGGCTCTTCAAAGACCTGCTTGGAGGAATGCCAGGGGTTAGGGCTCTAGGAGGTAGGGGGGGCACAAGAGAGCTCGTTAATATTCAAGCACCATTTCCTCCAAGCTCTAGATCAGAGGTTGCCCAGAGAGGTTGTGGAGTCTCCTTCTCTGGAGACTTCAAAACCTGCCTGGATGAAATTCTGTGCAACCTGCTCTAGGTGAACCTGCTTTGGCAGGGGGGTTGGACTAGATGATCTCCAGAGGTCCCTTCCAACCCCTACCATTCTGTGATTCATGTTTTTTTATAAACAGTAAGTCACCATTTACATTTGATCTTCTTCCAGCTAATACTGAATATGATCCATTCGTACTAAATAAAATCTCAAGGACTGGAAGATATTCAGAATCTGCCAGCAAGGTCACATTGGCTGAATAATATATTTGATTTATGACATAATGAAAAATTAGTCTCTCTCTCATCTCAGTGAGGTAGGTGAATAAAATGCAGCTTTTAAACAACTGTTTTGTACTCTCCTGTGCACTCACATTCTTAGAGAGAACTTGAATACATAAAAGTAGGAGACAAAATATATACTAACTGTAGTGTCATACAATCCGTCACTTAAATCCTTATCAGTACCTGAGGAATGGAAGGTGCAAATGCAACCCTAGCCTTTTAGTAGGACTCCACCAGGTATACAAGAAACTACATATAAGTAATCGTGACTTTTGCAGCAAATAGCTAAAAATCAGAATGAAAACTAGAACTGTCAGATACTCAGATAACCATAAGGGAAGAAGTCATGCAGTTTCTGTAAGTGGAAGGTATGTTCTTGAAACCTCTTACAGTTCTTTGAAGGAGTCAACAAGCACATGGATAGGTGTAGCGTGGTCAATATATTGTCCTTGGATTTTTAAATGAGGTTTTGAGAGAGTTCTTGAAGAAGGAAAGCTTTCACAGAATAAAAGAGAACAGTTCTCTTGAAAATCAGTAACACATTAAAAACTAAGAAGCAAGGACAAAAAGAAATAGCCCATATTCACAATGGAGGGTGGTTGCCACAGAGGTCCAGTCTGGTCTGTTTTGTAAACACATGCTATTCAGCATATTTATGAATGAACTGGAAAAGAGTGTAAACAAAGAGATAAAACATTTCCAGGTGGTACAAATTATTCAGGATAAAATAGCAGATGAAATGCAATGTTGATTATTGCAATCAATAATAATAACCCCAGCATTTACAATATGGGATTGAATTTTTTTTTTACCAGGAGAAAAAATATTTGAGTTATTTCAGATATTTCTCTGAAAATATCTGTTATAGGTCCAGAAAAGCAAGCAATGTTAAATACTAGAGAAAAAAACCTTAGAACAAATAAGAAAACATAGCACATCCCCGGTGTTCCCTCTATTTTGAATGTCGAATGAAATTCTGATAACACCAACTTAAAGAGGAACACAGCAGAACACAGCAGAATTAGAAAAGCTACAGAAAAAGAATTAGGAAGATGATCAGAAGTATGGAACAGCCTTCTCTTTGAGAGAATAAATAGTTTGTGACTTCAGGTTTGAAAAGAGATTATATATGACAGGCCACAATAAAATCTTGAAAGACAGGGATTTGCTGGTTTGCATGATACAAGCAATAGAGCCTACCCACATAAATGATCAGGCAGCAGACTTAAAATAAATTTAAAATTTCAGAGTTCCATACAGTATTGTGGAGGCCACAAATACAGCTGTCTCTAAGCAGTATAGAAGAATAAATTAAACTCTGAGGTTTGTAATCATCTGGTCTGCCTCCTTCTCATCCTGAACTCTCTAAATTTATGACTGCTGGAAGAACAAAAGCATCACCCTGCGTATGTCCACTGTTACTCTCATCCTTGTATATCCACTGCAGACCAATATTCGCTGAACTATTATATACTGTGGTTATAAAAGAACTTTAAAAGAACACTCACATTAATAATGCAAAATCAAGCACTTGAAAGTTATGAATCAGCAGTGTTCAGGATACCCTCATAACCATAGTTCTGCCCTCTTGTACTCTGCACTACTTTTTCCATATTCCTCTGGCCTCATTTAGGCTTGGGGTAGCTCACACTCCCCAATGAAGTAACTAGTCAATATCACATTATATCCCCATCCTTCAGCATACAGTTCATTTACTATATGCCATCAAAAACATGCCCGGAATGCAGAACTGTTCTTTTCCCAATGGGCATGAGGACCTGATTGCCCCTCAGTTTCTCTCCCTGACTCTTCAGTGAAGTCAGAAAATATTATTAGGGGAGAGAGGAGACACAGGGATGTTAATTATTGATTCAGATTCCCAGCTACCACAAATATTTTTTTTATATAATCATTTTCATTAGTTTTCCAAGCTCTATTTTGAATGTAGTTATGTGCTTTTCCCAATGGGCATGAGGACCTGATTGCCCCTCAGTTTCTCTCCCTGACTCTTCAGTGAAGTCAGAAAATATTATTAGGGGAGAGAGGAGACACAGGGATGTTAATTATTGATTCAGATTCCCAGCTACCACAAATATTTTTTTTATATAATCATTTTCATTAGTTTTCCAAGCTCTATTTTGAATGTAGTTATGTGCTTTTCATATAATTGCTCCTATAGTTCAGAACTTTTTCCCGATTTGTTAATGGCTATTTATATCCACTTTTTTTTTTTTTTATCCAGTGTGTGTTTAATTGACTATCTCTCTACCAGAGTGTTTCAAAACACCCTTCCTCTCCTTCCTTTACCTTTGTAGATATTCATAGGTTGCAGTTTCCCTTCTCCTCCCAGCCCTCTTTTTATAAGGCTCAACAAACCAGGTTTATTGAATGTCTTCCCTTAAGACTGGTACTAATTATCCTACTTATCATCCTCTGAACCTGTTCTGAGTTCATCTTTCTTGAAGTCAGATGACCAGAACTATACACAGCATGGTGTCATATACATAATTCATTTTTCTTTATTTCTTGGGATGGAATTTGATACTTTTTACTGACATACTTCTTCAGCTTAACTGATTATTTTCTATGGGAGAGTCATGCCAGGTTATCTTGGGTTCCTTTTCTTTTTTGTAGTAAAACCTAGATATTGCTTGTGATTTAAGTAAAAATAAGAGAATTGAGAGCATTCAAAAATATTTCATAATGCCATTGACAGAAAAGCTGAATAATTTACACCCCAAACTTTTTAATACAAAAACCAAAAAATGAAACAGATTTTTGTACTATCATCTTCTCAGTTTTCATATGCACAAGGAGTTCATTGACTTATATGGTTCCTAAGTGACTTTGACATTTCATTAATGAGAAATATAAATTTCCGAAGAGTGAGGAAAATAATTTCTCTTTGAGAGCTGGGAGTTATCCTGACCTACAATCACAGCCATAATATGGTTCAGAAGGACACTAGTAAACTATGCTAATTAAGAGAGAACAATTTATGCTCTTTGTGAGTATGGTCCAACCTTTTTTCCTTACTTACCTAGAAATATTTTTGAGTAGGTCCTTTTTTTTTACAGAAACATATCAATAATGATAATGCAGAAGCCTTGAGGTTGGCTAAAATACAGGTTGCTGAGGTCTTTTAGGTTTTCAGTGAAATGAAAGTTGGTCTGAAATTACTTAGCTTGAGTATTGCTACTGTAGTTTAATCATATCTGCACACAGTGTTAGGTGCTATTTTGTATGTTCATATGCACAGGAAGCAGTTGTAATATGACAACTTTGGGATTCTATCATAATAACTTTACGAGGATAGGAATTTTGACTTGATAATGAAACTGAAATGGGAAAGGGTTGTAGAGAAACAATCGTCACTTCCAAATATTTTAAACTCTGATATTTTAAAATCCTTGACCCTAGTTGTTCAGAATTTTAGTAATCTTGATGGCAAATTCCAGCTATCAATTCTGGTATTGGATACAGGGTACTAAAATTAACTGTGTAACAAATGTAATGGTGAGATTGAGAATGGTAGCACAAAGGATGCCTAAAAGACTGTTTATATTATAAATCTAGAAGTACATATTTAGTGGGATTGCTAAATATAAGCATGTTGGCTATTTATTCATTTACAATAGTAGCTAGGCTAGCATAGACAGTTAGGGTTGCATTTGTAAAACTCTCTCAATCTTAAAGAAGTTAGGTATCTTTGTAAATTATTTTGTTACCATTTTTGCAATGCTGGCTTCCCATGGGAGCTAAATTGAGCATCTTGAAAGGGCTGTACAAGCATACAAATCCTACTCTCAAAATTCTAAGGAATGAGGGGTTTTTACATACAGACATATTGCCTGTTCACGAAAACAAGGATAAATTATTATTAATACACTGACACATGGCTGTTCCATCAGCAAAACTGCTTCTACTATACCTGAAGTCTTAAAATTTCAGGGCTTAGGGTAAAACAACTTATCTTTGTATTTTTTATGGCTTGATATTAAAGAAAATATTCTACAGTGCTTTGATGTTTTATGTAACATCACCAGTCAGAGGCCTGAAAATTAAAAGAAAATAAAATTATCAAAGTAATTAGGTGGTATTTAATATGAGGGATTCAGTAACTACAATACAACATACAGTGCTGGACACTGAAAAGTTAAGTCCTTTATATAAATTTAAAAAGGGTAGTAAAATGAATGTATATTCTGGAAAAGATGAATCCTACAATCATGGAAGTGGGCCTTTTTATTTAGAAAAAAAAAAAAAAGTTAAGTTTTGATCTAGGTGGGTCTCACACAGACCAAATCACAGACCTTAAAACAAAGTGTAGTTGAACTGTTTGAGTTTCATTTGCCTTTATCTCAACATTAGGGTAAGCTTCAATTGTTCGAGTGATTCTGTACAACTCTGTAAACTGTGTCCTTGTTGACTAGAAAGGTTTTATTAACCTGTCAGTAAACACTCTATGATTTTTCAAATTTGCAGTGAACTAGAAACTAGGAGAGCTTTATGAACACTATGATGTAGTCAAAGTCAGGACTCATATTTTGGCTCTAGGTGCTCATTTACAAATGGGCAATTCATCATGTGAAATAGAAAGGAAATAGCTCCAGGTTTACGTCACACTGTTGTGATGTGAAGTGATTCTCATTGACATGACTCTGCTGTAGACTGAGAACCAGCAAGACTGACAAAGCTGAGAAATCAGGAGCTGAATTTTACTCTGACTTTCCACATTGTTCTGGTTAGAATGGGGAGACTGTGAAAAGCATCTAAATGGGTTTAAACCATCCCAAGTAGAAAAGAGCGGCATATCACAGGACAATGGATAATAAGGAGGGAGAAGACTTCTTTATGATGGTACCAAATAATTGTTATTCTCAAAAGACTCAGCAAAAAATGAGGAAGAAAGCCTAACCTGAGTCTATTGTACTGTGCACATGGCTCTTGGGAGAAGAAACAAAAGTCTCTTTGATCATTGGAGAGTAGGCAAAGAAGTCAAATATACTAATACAGCCATAATCCTATATTGGCAGATCAAGGCAACCTAGTGTGTCTTTTCCATGTAACATCAATATTCTGTTAGAGTACTGAAGATATTACTCCAAGACACCTTGTAACTGGAACAGATTGTATTGTTGGTTTTCAGCTGAGACAAACTATTTCTAAATTTATGAAACCCAATGGAGAAGACAAACCTTCAGGGTCTTGCAGAGGTTTCTGGTTGGATTTAGTTTTCTTATATAGAGGCTGTTGTTATCTGTAAAAAGGATAAAGAGTATCGCAAAAGAGACTGCCTGAGAACTGAAAGAGAATACCTATTAAAAAACATAAAACATCAAAGAAAGAAGCTGTGTGTCTTGTTTCAAAAGTATAGAGAATTATTTTAAAAATAAGATGAACAATTCATATCTAATTCCTGGCACGTAGTCCTGAAATAGACACGAACGTAATAATATTAAGAAAAGCTCACGATTCTTTTTTAAAAAAATAAATTATTGATTTAATTCAGAGGCATTCAAAATATATCTTTGACTTTGTTAGATGTTAATCCATCATATTCTGCATATGCTGTGCATTCTGTGATAGAAACGGAATGTTCTTTACAATCCTAATATGTCTAGTCTCTTACCGTATACACAGAAACTAAATTTCACAATAAGAGGTTTTCTTCTATTGAATGGTCAGTTACGACGGATTTCAAACCAACAGTCACGTATCCTAAAATCTATTTCTTTACAACAGAATTAGTAAATGTAAAGTCTGCCCCCTCATTTTTTGTGTGCCTTTGTACCATCTAGATTCTGTCCGTATAAGTCTTGGCAATAAGGTAGACCATTATATGTGACTAAGGAT
>NW_010315845.1:36113-46093 GCF_000700745.2 Antrostomus carolinensis
TATTCTATAGTTGCCAGAATAAATTATGTCCCTGATGGCAGTTCAGTAATGCATTCCTATAAAAGCTAATATAAAGTCAATAGAAAACAAAAGAATGACTCCTGTTAATTTCAGCAGGCCTTGGCTCAGACCAGCTCTAATTTATTATTTTTCTACATAGCAAAAAAGAAATAACTATAAGATACTGCCTAGGTACTTATTTTATAATGGTGTATATATAGAGAGGATATATTTTTAAAGTTTGGAAGCAACCATCTAGCATATCAGATTTTTCATTAACACAAGTTATGGGTCTGGATCACTAGAAGCATTATACTTGGGTAGTGGCAGCCAACAGTTTAATTCATCCAAAATAATGGAATGGCCACTCTCCCCCTCTATTACTCCCACTGGCATTAGGTCTAGACAATGTCACATCAAAGAGCAGCAGTTAACACCAGGGCAATCTGACACAAACCTGGAGCTATTTCTCTTTTCCTTCACATGATGAATTGTTCATTTGCAAATGAACACCTTGAGCCAAAATACTAATGCAGAGTTTGCCTGCATCCTACTGTTTGGAAGAATTATTATAATGACAATACCTATTGATGTTATGTAGGTGCCTGATGTGATTTGTCATTGAATAATTTAATTTGTTAGTAGTTAATATTCACAGACTACAGTCTTCCAAATTAAATCACATTTCAAGATTCTCAAATTCTATTAACCTTTGTGTTTGTTAATATAGGCTGTTACTCAGAAAACCATATATTTTGTCAAGTGGGAGCAGATTTCTGGGAAAGGGGAAGAGATTTTGATAGAAGCAAAGCCAAGCCTATTCTTTTACTGTTCAATAACAGTCATTTCACACAGAGGAAAGTATGTTTCAAGATTAAGAATGTCTCAGTGGTTACCATTTTTGTACCTGTATTTTCTGCTGCAATGGGAAAGACTTGCAATGTTAACACTGTGGCTTCAGATACGTGTGTGGCACATGGGTGGGTGCGTATTTGCAGCTCCGCAGAACTTACACAGCAAAGAAAGGGGATATCTGAAACACTGTGCCCATACTATTGCTCTCCTTTGGTGAGCACTCACCCCTACAGGGCACTGAAATAATGATTTGCAGCTGCAAAGGCTGCCACCTTGAGAGGGATGGTTAGGAAGGGATGAAATAAGCAAAATGTTAATTCCATTTCTGTAGAGCATAGTCCCTGTTATAAAGCAAGAAATATATTAATCATATCCACAACAAAGCTGGCTGGAGTGAAACGTTGCAAGGCACAAAAACCTTTTCAGCACTCAGAATGTTAAACTTTTGGTTTATTATCCTTGAATATTAAGACAGAATTAGCTAAATTAAGGACCTGACCTGAAAATCTTTTCCTCATCACTCTAATTACACTAGTATTTGTGAGAAGAATCCATTATACCTGCCTGCAAAAAATTGCTAATACTTGCAATGTACCTTCAATATCTCAATCAAATCTTGCAGCTCCTGCATACTTTGTTTGTTTTGCCTTTGGTAATCCTCCTCATGCCAGAGCTGATGCTGTTTTTGTCAAAGCTAGAAAGGCTGTACTTTTCCCTCTTTTGCACACTTGATTTGGTTTTAACATAGTTTCCAGGCCTAGATGAGCAAAAAAAGCGTTTTGAAAAATGACACCCAAACATACAATGCATGAGCTTTAGATTTGGTTACAGGGCACTATACACATGATTATAATATATAGTAAGTTTGAAGGTCGTGCTTTCACAGTCTGCTAAGTGGAATCCTCTTCAAAGCTATCACAAAAAAAAAAAAAGAAATCTAAGAGTATGCAGGGAAGAGCACCCAATGATTATGCTCTCGGTATCACAGGTAAACCAGTTCATTTTTCTCTATGCTCTAACAAAAAAAAAACCAACCTTTAAGCATCACTGTATCTCCATAGATACTTTAATAAAAAGGCTAAATAAGTATTTTTAATAACTTTAAACCTTCAAAGCGAAAGCCCAGGGAATTCTGGGAGGTCTGTTTTATCATGAGCTTTGCAAAGAAGAGACAGCATTCTACAAACTATAAATTGACATTCCCAAAGGAGTAAGAAAAAACTTCTTGCAGTATACATAAAACAAGTCAGGGATGCCAATTACAATATTATACGAGTCCTTCCAGTGCTGCAAGGGATTTCTAACTGCCTGAAAATAAAAATCTCCTTTAGAAGCTGACTTGCATGTTTTATTAGCACTTTATCTCAAATGGTAATGCTCAATCCATTTAACTTCTTGCATTTTCATTAGAATTTTGGTGGTTCAGGTTTCTCTTTTCACCCCCTGAACATTTTGATTGTAAGGATAGATTCCTTGGAGCCTGAGAAATTAAAAACCAAAACAAAACCACAATGAAAAAACCCCCACATTCTAATTAAAGATGGCCAGCACAATTTGTATTTATTAGCTGACCTCAACTTTAACAAGAAGTTTTATTCTATGTAGTCAAACTATTAAAGTCTTTTGATTAAAAAACATTGAAATCAACCAGAACACCTACATGACAGAAATAAGGATAAAAAGCCTTCTCCTTCAGTATAAATGTAGGCTTTCCTCATAAGTTAATCTATTTAGTGATGCTTCAGGGGATGAGATTTCTATGAAACACTTCAGCAAATCATCCCTTGTTCCATTCATTCGAGTCTTTCATGTGTCATTATTGTTTAGTTTTTAAAGATCATATAAATACCATTGTACTTTCTCTTTAATAACAGAAGAAAATTTTCAAACTGTAGCTTATTTTCTATTTTTTCATTATACATTTTTATAGTAAAAAAAGAACTAGTGTTTGTCAGGTAAGGGAAGTCTACCAATAACTGTAACTTAAAATTTTCTCCTCTTCTCTCCATTTCCAAGTTGCTAATGTAACACTGAAAAAAAAATGTCTTTACACTTTGTCTGTCAGTACTTTTCCTGGAAGCAAGAATTTGACATTTGGAAGATATACCAAGGAAACTAATCTTTCTTAAAGTACCACCAAATTCACTCTAAATGTTTTTGAGGATGCTTCACTGAGGCATTTCTTTATTAGTGTGTTTATAGGTTTAGACACCAAAGATAGTTTTGTAAAACACAGTATCAAAAGGTAAGCATGATAAAATTTCAATAGTTAAAAGAAAAAAAAACACAACAACCCAGCCTTCTCCTGAGCTGGGATGAGGACCTAACGATATCCTCTTTGTGACCCAAGAAAGTCAATAATAGCTTTCATTTCACTACCTTAATCTTTAAAGGTTCAGCTATAGACCTGATCCAACAGCCATTAGAAACCAATGTCATCAAACTTCCACTAACCTCAGGGCCAGTAATGAGCTTCAGCACAGAACACTACAGAAAATTGGGGTTTTCAAGTGCCTACATTCAACAGAATTGGGAAAAAGTAACCACACACCATATGGAAACTCCAAGGGTGGGAAAGCAGAGTTCAGAGTCAGTAATCTACATTGCTTAACATATCCTGGATTATATAACCTGGTCACAGCCATCAGGAATAGTTAGCCCTCAACACTCCAGAATAGCTTTCTTTTTAAATAAGCAGCAGTTTTTTTACGTGTTTTATCAAGTCAGAAGGCACAAAAACTATGAAAGAAAAGGGGTTTTTTATAAAAGAATCAAACACTAGTCCCTTCTAAAAACTTAGATCATGAGGCTGATTTTCTAATAAAATGAGGTTTATGTCTGTCCTTCCACCAGCAGTAACTTCCAACAACATGGCTAATTTCAAGAAAATTGACAGTAAGAGGAAAGGTCTCAAAGATATTAAGTTCCTTCAAATTTGAATGAGCAGTGGCTGTGAAGGGGAATCAACAGTTCTGCCATTTAGTTACTTATTAATATTTCCAGCAGCTTGCCTTTCTTCCTCATCCATCAAGCCACAAAATTTTAATGTACTCAAATACAGATTTGCAGCCAGATAACAAAGGCACAGCCCCTTTTTGAAGGCAGGGAGACCTGTTTGGCAGTAGCCTGTAGTCTTACCAGTTCTATGTGCAATCAGAAGTCTACACAATCCTTCACACTAGTTGCAAAGAACAATGTTAATTACTGATCCTCTAGAATACTACAGCTAGACTACTTCTTCACAAATAGTATTACATTATATGCAATACTTATGCTTAGAGAGAGCTTCAATCATCCTCTAACTACAAAAACATCTGATACATGACCCTAGAAATCTTACAGGTGCAGACACTACTTTGGAGGTTATATGCATATCTGCTTTATATATGCCTTAATTTTTTTTATAACTGAAAGAAATTTATTATATCTCTGAGAAGAAAAATACAAGTTGTCAACACATATGGTAGTCACACAGTCATTTAATGCTTGTTTTAAGTCCAAGTCCCTGACTTTTACACAGCTTCTTGCTTGTACAGGAAACGTATTCCTAATGTTCATATTCCTAATTCATAATTGTACATATAGAAATTTTTATGAGTACAAATACATATTCTATTTCTATAACTTGTACATAATTGCTTTCCCTAATTGTAGATATTCCTAATATTACACCCCAGAGGTACAACATTTGGGTCTCTCCAGATCTTATTAGCCTTAATTCTCTGATTTTAGGCTTGATTCAAAGCTGAAAAGAGTCCACTTTATTTTTCTGCAGCTTCACTCAGCTTCTGCTCTGTGGGAGTCTGAGATGATTCTGCTTCCATAACAGGCTGAGACTGCCTCATGTCAGCAAGCAGAGCTAAACAGTACTTCAAAATAAGTTCCTACATAAAACGCCCAAAAGCTGAGTGTGCGAGTGGGGAGTTATCTTTTAAAGCAGTTTCACATTTTATAAGTGGAAAAAGATCTTTAATAAACATTGGGTGCAGAGAGTACTGTAATCAATTAATATTAGAAGTAAAAATTCACAGCAGTGCCATAAGCTAGCCTGACACTCAAACCAGAGATGACCATGTCCTATTATACTGAGCCACCCACTGGAAGGAGTAAAAGCAGGATCTATGCACATAACAAAGGTCTAGGAGTGCTCCCCTTTTTAGTTTCACTACCTCTCCTCTATGGCAACAGTCCCAGCAAAACTCTACACACACATGGTTCAGGTGTCCTAATGCATTTACATAATAAGAAGTTGACATATTCTCCTCCCTTTCCCCCCATACTCTATGTTTTCACATAACAAGAAAGGGTTTTCTCCCAGGGCAACCTACACAGGGACCTTCCAAAGTCTAAATGCTCAAATACTTGCTCCTTGTGGTACTCATATTTGTAAAATATTGTTTTCCATTAACTCTTGATGCAGCAGAATCTTTGCACTCCAGTCCTATGGAGCATGCTTAGCAATCTCTCTACACTGCACAGGCATCTCTTGTTTTGTAGTGAGTTCAATACATGACTTTTCTTTCATTCATTTTACCAAATTAGTTGTGAGATTTGGATTGTATTTCTTGTTCAAAATCTCATACATTCTGGATGCAGCACGTGAGGCATAAGGGGCTTCCATCTTGGAGTATCAAGGGTGTAAATATTCTCTTGACTACAAAATCAGTCTTCTAAATGAGAAGCCAGCTCTTTTTATTGTGCTTAGAGTTAACTACAGCTGCCACCAGTAAAAGTTAGCACTGTAATGCATTTTGCGTGCCAAAAATTACCTCCCCATGGACAAGCAATGTCACTGCAGGAATACAACATGGGTAATGATAAGCAACAAGGAAAGGCAGCTTTGGCATCATAAAACAAAGCAGATTTAATCCCAGTTCCAAAGGGCATGAGATCATAAGTGTCCCATTTACATGAAAAGAATGTGGAAGTGAATGAGCCCCTTCAGCTGGGGAAGGAAAAGATAAAAAATATATACCTGAGGCTTCAGCTGGGGCTGATAATGTGAGAACTTCACTTAGGACAAAGGATAAGTGGATTAATAGATTCTGATTTAGGAGACACTGCTGAGGGAGAACTGGCCCTATGATGGCAGCAGAACTTGATAGCAATGGAAGCATTCCACACTCACATGCTATAAAATACAAATAGATAGCTCAATTGTAAAGAGATGGAGAAAAAACACAAAACACACACCTCCCTAATGATAAACCATTTCTAGCACAGTTTTTAATAACATTAGCTTTTACTGATACTCACAATCTTGCCTACAAATAAAAATTGTTGTATTTTTAACTGCAATGCAACAGTCAGAACAATATAACTCCCCCTACTGTCAGCATTTTAGTGATAATAGCATAAAGGAGTTGATAGGTGTGTAGATTGTACCTTTACTAAAAGGTGAATAAAATATCCTGGCATTCTGATGGCAAAATAACTGCAACTACTCAAGGGACAGTACTAACACAATTACAGCAGTAAAGAAGAAAACTAATCACAGCCCTTATCAAACAGAATTGGTAGACTGGTCCTAAGCCTCCCAAGCACACTAAACATAGTTGTTTGCAGAACACAGAAATCTCATGACACAGAAAGTTCAAATAGCTGAGTTGTGTAAGAACAGAAGGATTTGCAAACTCCACATGGGATATGTGTGTTTGGAGAGATTTGTTGAGAGAGAAACTGTTGCCACAGAATGAAGCATTCATTCATTTAAGGATGTAGGCTGAAAGGCCATTGATCGAATCCCTGAGTCTAGATAATAACCATCTTGTGGGTTATACCAACTGTCAGGTGAATTATATGAACAGAAGGTGTAAATCAGAATTACCAGATAATATGGGCACAGGCACAGACCAAAGGCAGAGCAAAATCTAGCAGTTCCAAAAACCTTTTCAGTAACCATTCTTATAGGCATGTTTACCCATGTCCTTTAGAGTCACATCACTGTGAACACAAACAGCTCAGTGTATCGTATATATGTATGGGTCAGTGGTCTCCTTTAAACACTTACATTTGCCTATGAGGCTGATAAGCAGCTTTTGAGAAACAAGACACACAAATCGTTCTCACTTCCAGTAGTCTATAGGTTTCTACGGAAACAGTTGACATCTCTTTGACTCCAGAAATAAATAACATTAAATACACCCAATAAGGAATGCTCACGGTACTTCTAGTTTGAATATGGCTAAGAGACACCATTCTTCACTTAGGCATGTTGGGCGAGAAACAGAAGTGTCATGAGTGGCAGCAGAAATTACATCTCATTAAACACATATCAGCCAGAAAATTTAGCTGAAGAACACTCTACAGTTGGCTAGTTGACTATAAACTATTATAGTTGAGAAAACTGTGAGATAATACACAAAATTACAAAAGGGGAAGATTAGAACCAGTGAACTCAAGGGGCATATGAAATAGATCTTCTTGTCTCAATATATTATATTTTATTCTCTCTCATATCTGACTATTTTGTTGTGTATGATGTACTGTACTGAAAAATGAAGGAACAACTAGGTTAGGGACTGGACTGGATGATGCAGGAATCCTGAAAGTGGATTTTGCAAGATTTTGGTTCCAAACGGTGAAAATCTTATATGATCCTCACAGAAGACGGCAGAGGATACTAAGCCTTACAAAAAGCTCCCTGGTACTTGTATTTTGCATAAAAATACACTGTTTGGAGGTTTTATTTATTTTAATTTTAACTTTTGGCTAAGGAAAGCACATGTATTAGCAAAAAAAAAAAATCTGGCATATAGGTTATTTTTATTCGTTCTCATTAACTGGAAATACCACTGAGAGTTATTTCAAAGTAATTTCTAAAATCATTGAAGTAATTAGCTTGAACTTTACAGTCAACTCTTCTTTCCTCTTGATTTATTCAAAGGTGGTAACCACAATGCTGTATTACTAAACATCATCCTACAGATTTGTGACATTGTTTTGTTCATAAATTATTGGCTGCTTGGATTAATGAAGCAAACCAGATATCTCCTAAAGCAGTTTGTGATCAATTTTCTACCTGCGTAGAAAGTTCTTTGAACAGTACAAAGGACCCAAATCTGGCTAAAAACTTTAATTAGCATAAGACTTTTCTCAGCTATTTGGAGCTAACCAGTAGTATAAAATTAGTGGATCCTCATCTCCTGCTATTTATCCCTCCCCCTCGCTTCAAGACTGGGGATGCATTAAAGTTGGGAAAAGTGTTGTCACACTCTGACAGCTCATAATATATACATGGGTCCTTGCAAACAGTAGTCAGACAGTCATAAATTAGACCAGTGTATAGGTTGCTCTAAATTACTGTACGTTTAAAGAAGTTTAATGATGGGAGAATGACAGCCTGTTCTTTGGGAGAACCCCCATTCCTGAGCTGAAAAGACCTTGGCACAAGAGAGAATCTTGCTCTTTTTCAGTGCTCTACACTATTTTTAGGAGTCATCATTCTTCCATGCTGAGAGATCATTTTCTAAGTCCTCAGTGTTGCCATAGCAAAAGCCAGATTTTTTCCCCCAATGTCTGACAAAAAGAGTCTGTGAAATATTACAGATAAAAAATATAAACAAGTTTTATAATTACTCCAAATATTTTCCTGTGTTACATGGCTTCACTTTCTGAGCTACAGTAGAGTACAGTTTAGTCTTATCAAAGATGCAAAAATATTTCTGAATTCTTTCCGTTATCCTCAGACTTGGGGATTCTGAAAAGGGCTATGCTCGCTCACAACTTTGAAAGTTTTTTGAACTGGAAGATAATGGCTGGTGCAGAGGAGGACACACTTTCCCAGGCAGACACTTTAAGAGATGGATTTTATTCACTTATAACTGTGATGAACACAAAATCAAGTCAGCTAGCAATCACAGAGAAAGACTACTACACTGAAGTAATCAGAAAAGAAATCATAACTTTCTCTACTTGTAAGATTCTAAGTATTGGAGTCATACTTGGAACCGCCTAACACAAATATAGGATCTTAGCCTTTAAATTTGTCCCAAAGTACTTTGGAGAGGAAAAAAATAAGTGCACACTTCCAATTATATTAAGATCAGTTTTAGATTAAACTTCAGATCGCTGAGTCCTGCATGCACCTGGGGCTGAACATTAGAATTTCATCCCATAGTATTAATGTACAATATAAGGCTTCAGTCACTTAGCTCAGTATGTAATTAAATATTCAGCAGCACTGGATGTTAGTAACACAAAAGGGGACAGAATGCTGTAGCAGACACACAAACACTACAGCTTTTAGTATATACCAATTTGCATTCTAAATAGGCACTTGACTTTTCCTCTGTGATAGTATCACAATTGATTAGATAAATATTTTGCAGTAAGCCACCAGAATGTAGGGGCATAAATCATCATGTCATTTTAGAGACTGAGAAATCCTTTAAAAAATAAAAAAGAAATACCGTTGTTTGAAATAATCCATTATTTCCAAAGTTTTAAAGTCTTGATCAAGCTCTAGCTCTGTTAACACTGCAACTTGGCTGGCCATTTTCCACAACCAATCTTTCATCCCTATATTTTTCAGACATGAGTGTCCATATGGTGTATCTGGAAAGTGGAATTACTTGATATTCTAAATCCTACTGAAAAGTACTAATTTATGACTATATATGGAACAAACCAATAGAAGTAATATATGCTGAATATAAGTAAAGGTGGAAAAAATAATTATTTAACTATCCCGCATGTGTCTGCAAATGTAGCTCAGACAATAATAAAAAAATTCCCATGTACCAAGACGGACTGTAAAAAGGAAATAATTTGTTTAATATTAGTCTGTGGGTGAAATTAAGGTCACCATAAAATAGTAACCTAACTACTGCCCTCATTTCTGCTACCTGCTTTTATATTTTTTATATTATTCTATATTAAGGAAAATTGTTTATTTCTCTCATGGATTGAGGACATTAGGAGGTATGGCATCTTGTGACAGTGACTAACTGCTGTCCTTGGCTGTATAACTCTACAGTCCCTATTTAGAAAATGTCCCTCAACATTCAGCTTCATTGCACAGTAAATAAGGTCTTTGAATAAATAATTTAGTCTTGTTTGCATTCCCTCTTGCTGTTTCTCTTCTTGTAAAGTTTGTGTCCTGGTTTTGCTAGGGTAGACTTAAT
>NW_010315846.1:0-30395 GCF_000700745.2 Antrostomus carolinensis
CCCAACATTCTGTGATTCTGTGAAAATAAAATACTATGGCAGCCTTTACTGCATTATGGGCAGTGTGGAACTTCTTACACCTTTTGATACAGACTGACATTTTATGTCTGTACTATAAACTCCTTACCAGAAGATAAGACTTTGTTTACTTGGTTTTTAAAGGCTTTACTAGATGTAATGACACCTCTTAATATGAGCTTTCACCACTGTTCCATAGCGTACAGTATTCAGGTATATGAAAAAGTAAGTAGCACTCGGGCAGAGGGGGGACTAGCCTGCTGTGATGAAGTTTGCTGCGTCAGCTTTTGGAGCGCAGCTTCTGGCTACTGCTCTGTTTATTGTTTTGACCTAGAGCTATTCCAGATGCTCTTGTGCTACATGAAGTTACTACTCCCCTGCTTCTCTTCTGCCTCTGAAGTTCCTCATCTGCTGCATTCTCAGCATGTCTTACGCAGGGAGACAGATAAGGAGTTTTCAGTTTGTATCTGTCTCTACTTTCACCTTCTTTGCAGCATGTTCTGCTACTTTTAGACACCACAAATTAAGTCCTAGTAGCATGTAGGTGCCTGACTATTTCATAACATTTGTCTGAAGAGATTCAACAGATTCTCTCCTCCCTCTGTATACCCAGCCCTGTCTGGCACAAATCCATTTTGTGATGCTTGTAAACCAGAGCAGTGCTCTTACTAAGATTTGAAAGCCTGCTTGCTTAAAACGGAAACATCTGAAAATTGCCCGAGTTGTACTTTCTGATCCAGAGTGAATATATTTTGTCTCTTTTCAAGGAAGATTAATTAAAAGGAAGTATTTAGGCAACTCTTGACCTGGGTGTTGAGAGAGTTGCTGAAATTTGAAAGTGATCACTCCATGCTGCGGTTTGCCAAGATGATGTAGAAAGCTGCGAGTGGAAGCTCTCTGTAGCTCTTCAGCCAGGGTTCCTTCAGGGACTCCTGTCCAGAAATACTCTTTATGTTCTTGCTTCTAGTGCCTGTTTTTGTGGTTTCAGGCTGTGTTACTCAGATTTCTCCTTGGATAAAGCTGACAGGAAAAAGTTTAATCCAGATTCCTGTTATATAACAACTTCTTAGATTTCTAAGTCTTTGGAGATGCACATTTTTGTTTGAGCCTTATCTGTTTCAGAGATACTGAAGCTCTACAGTTAAGATGTCATCATGTTTTCTACTAAAAACAGATTTGATATACTGATTTTCTGCATTTTAGTAACTGAATTCTGCCTCCAAAATACACATAGAAAATTTCCCAAAGAAAAATCTAACTTTTGTGGTAAAAGTGATATGATTTTTTTTTTTTCTGGATGGAAGAAAAAAATAATTCCTCTAAAGTATGCAGTTCACCAGGAGAAGCTGGACTACCATTTAAATGTTAAAAGAGCTCTTTATTACCTTTAAGAGGAGAAATGCTTTGATAAATCTTTTTATTTTTAGCCTATGGAAGCATACTGAAAGAGGAAATGGATGTGCTCTTATCCTAAAATAAATTACTTTGTAAACCTGTCATTACCTTAAAATTGCATCCTTTGAGATCCTAAATAGTTCTGTAATGTGTGTAGAAATATCAGGAGGTTCATCTCTTTCAAGATTGCTAGCTGAAGTTCAACTGATAGGTTGCATTGCTTTAGCCTTTTAGGTTTGAATTCATCTTTCTGTGTCCAGCTTGGGAGAACTGTTACCTTGTCTATACTGGTAGTGTAATGTACCTTTTACATTTATACTGGTAGTATAAATGTAAAAGGTACAAGTCTGCCTGAGATATAATTAGTACTATTTACTACTAGTAAATAGTACTTTTTCCTTTAGGATATTTCATGAGTAAAAGCAACGAAAGAACCTCATTAGTAACAGACATGAAGGTGATTATGGACAGTTAAGAATAAATTTTCTGTACCTCTTTCAAAGATTATTTGAATTAGTATTTTAAATTTTCATCTAGTATAACTTTCCATGGTTGCCAGTAAATTCAGTGGAGAAATACTGAAAGATGCCAGATGTTCAACTGTTAACTGTCAGGCTTTTAGCACAGGGGAGAGGTAAATAGAGTGAGACTGGGAAGATGCAGTTGATTATAGACGTTGGGGTCTGAAGAGTTAAACTTCAGAGAAGGTTGAATGTCACTTTAACTTTTTCTGTACACTTTAAACTTTCCATCTTGAACTGGCTGTATCCTAATCATAACTGTCCTTCTGTATTCAAAAGAAAAAAGGGTGTTTCAAAATGCAAATGGGCCTTTTTTGACTTTAGATTAAGGAGAGTTTTTTTTCTGAGATAAATTCAAGCTTAAGACAAACCTAAGGAGGGAGGCCCAGCCCATTCTGGTCAAGACCCTAATAATACAAAAAAGGTGCTTATGAAAGACTTTAAGTAAACTAAACTGTTTATTATTGAAGACTTTTCAATTTACCTTAATTAAGTTGTCTGGGTTTTTTGCTCCTTCCTAACATTTAGTCTCAGGAGTAACACAAAAATATGTTCTGTGTGGGGTTTTTTTTCTTTTTTTTTTAGTTTAATGGCTGTCCTTAAAAATATTTATTACTATTTTGGGAAAAAAACCCAAATTATCCAAAGTACTACACTGTAATAGCTGTTAGTTAAACTGGTAAAACTTGAAAATCAGAAGTGAAATTTAGTTTTGAAGATGGAATATTCTTGTTTTTTCAGGATGCTTGCCAATCTTACTCTTTTGAGATTCTTACAGTAGGTCTCTTGATAAATTGATTTTGTGAATGTCTGAATTGAATTGGAATGACCTTATGTCAGTGTCCATATTATATTAACCCCTAATCAGGTATGGTTAGCTGAAAGTGCAGTCATAAGAAAAAATATCTTTCTGTGTAGTATTTGTGTGTGAGTGTGTATGTGCACACACTCATTTATGTTCAGATATATGAGTAAACGCCCAGCTGGGTATGTTTTAAGAGTAAGAACTTTCAGCATTTGTGAAAGGAAAACATGTGGTTGCTATGGATATCCATACATAGCCCGCTTAGTTTGAATAATGGGTGAAAATGTAGAAAATATAAGTTAATTTTCAGATACTCCTTCTCTAAGCTTTTTCTGTTATATTCAGTTTGAAAGTCATCTGAGAGGTAGGTTGAAAATACTTCTAACTTCATGGCAGCAGCAAGTATAATTGTGGTTCATGAAACTTCTGGCTAAAGCTAGAAGAAATCAAGTTGCTATGGTCTACAACAATGGCAGCTTGTTTTTGTGAGATGCCATCGAAGACTTTTGAGGGAGCTGACAGATGTTTTATTTCTAAGTTACAGAGTGCAACCTAAAGCAGGCCATATACTGTAAAAAAAGCCTCACAGCTGAATAGAAGCCAGTAGAAAGCAAAAATAGGAGCACGAGTTAACTTTTTAGAGTAAATCATCATACAGTTGAGCATTTTCACATATATGTGGCTATCTCATGTATGTTGGCAAGAAAATACAGCATAATGTTAAATCAGTAATGATTGCCTTTCTTTGGAAAGCTCACTTTAGGCACTGCCAATACATTTAGTAGTTTGAGGTGATCCATTTGATTCTGTATTTTCACAAGCATTCATAAAATCGGGTTATTTCAGTGGAAATGGTCAGTGCAAAGGATCTAGACTGATGAAAACAGTAATGAGCTCCTCATGCCCAGTCAAGTTCTGCCCTCCTGGAAGAAATTACCCTTTTCCTCATCCCATTGACACTTGCCTTGCTTCACAAGTTCAAAGTCTATGTGAGATGAATGGAAGTGTCTTCTTTGGTAGATGGCTTCAGTTTTGCATTATCACAGATTGCTGCTGCTGCAGCCCTTATCCTTGGACACAGAGCACTATTAGAATCTCAGTTTCTGTAAACCAGTACTGATTACCACTATGACTTTAACAAAAAGGTAGACAGTAAGCTTTTGGTGACCTAACAGTGGTTGAGGTTGATAGTGAAAGAATGGGACTTTTCAGCACAGGTAAAGACCAGAAATTTGTTGGCCTGAACCTTTAGATTCCGAGTGCCAAAGACAACACAAAATATCAACTGAGTGGCAGCCAACTGTCAAGCAAGAAGAAATCACTATATTGCCATACTCCATTTCAGTCCAGTTCAACTCGTACATGCTGAGAATTCTTCTCTAAAATGCTGGAGAGAGAGGAAGATTTCTGGTTTGTGGCGTATGCACAAACCTGAGCTCCTTCTCAGTATCTTACAATTAGATTCAGACGAACTGGCCAGACTAGAAACTGGAACAGGTACAAGTGTGGTTATTCACTGAACAAGAACAGTCTCTGAGAGGGGCTTATTTCTTTCACTTTATTCAGCAGACCAAATCTTACCCTGTTCCTGCAAGCTGCTGTGAATTCTTTATAGCTGTATTTTGTTAGATACTAACGGAGCCTAGGGGTCTCTGTGGCTCACAAGTGAATCCCTCAGTGTTGTATGATAAAGGGTTTTTTTAGCTGGAGTGGTGGGCCAATTTCCTGAATGATTCCCAGGAGGCTTCAACCATCTTGTTCTTTCTCATGGTGAAAGGGGAAGAACACAGCTATTCCCAAACACTGCTTTTGGTTTTATTTGGGATGGTCATCTGCCCACCAATGCCGATTTCTGTCACTATGCATCAGGGCATCTTACACTCTTGAAAGAAGCACTGGAAGTAACCAGTCTTGGTCTTACAGAAGCATTAATGGACTAAAGAGGTCTGCATTTAATTCTAAATAAGTAGGATGTTTCTAGACTATACTGAGTAAAATCCCCAAAGTGTGATTATTATAAAGTTCTGAAGGGGGAGGAACTAGGTGCATGATCTCTGTTGAAAAGGGTACAGGAGGCATTTGTGTAACTTAATCCTGTTTTAAATTACTCTTGACCCTGGCTTCATATCTGAAGAGTTGGGATAATGCAACTTCCATGTCTTAACCCATTGTTTCTTTTCTGTATGTTGCAAACTCTTTGGAACAAAGCTCAGCTAGTGGTGAAGAACTAAGAAAAAAAACCTACAACATCAGGGTTGAGCACGATATTTGGTATATTTAACTTCTGACTCAAAGAATGCACTTCTGAAATGTTTGTTGTACAAAAATGTTTACTTTAGAATGCAAAGATGTGAAGTTTTCTTGTGAGGTGGTTCTATATCTGCTAGCTATGTCAGTAATCCACACTATTGCCCGAAGAACAAACTTTATCTTGTCAAATGTAAAATTCTCCTTAACATGAAAAAGATTAAGACCACAGGAGGAATGCAGTATGCAGTACAGGAAGAGATACTCCAGTAAATGAAAGCACTATCCCTTTTTTTCTTTCAGAAATGTCCACAGATTGAATTTTGTGTTTGGACATATAAAAAAAAGTTATAATTCCTAGTGGTATACTTCAGGTTGCTGATTCCATAATTTCAGGATGCAATTTCTTTAGTGCATCTGCAGGATGATAAAAATACTGAAATTCAGAGTTCAGGGACAGGGGGTAGTATTAATTTTCTTGAAAGTATATAAAATACTAAAGCAGATTTGCAGAGATGTAAATATGAAGTCTATTCTTCAGTATCTCACTTCTGCCAAGCTCCAGAAAGTGACAACTACCATCATTAAGAAACATGTGTCATGTACAGGGTCCTCTGAGAGCTGGAGGCAGTTTAACAGAGGTATACAGAATGCAAGAAGGCTCTTTCAAATGTTACATTATATATTTCTAATCCCTTGAGAAGAGTAATCTCTGTAGGCACCAACTCATGCATGTAAAAGTAAGGAATTAAAGTTAATAACTCTATCTCTAAACCAAATATTATCATATTTATCCTCAGCCCTAATCCTCTTGGTGGATTTAAATCCATGACAGGCTTGAATTCTTGAAAGAAAATGGATCTTTAGTTACCAGGAGCACCAAAAAAAAAAAGAAAAAAAAAAAAGAGAAACAGAGAAAATATAATATTTCACTGCTTGTGTAGCTCAAACAGCTTGCTTGATTTTTTTCTGTAGACTTTATTTTGAAAAATTCCCCTCTGGGCTGAGGCAGAGCACTAGAAATTTGAGACCCAAAGGTTTGGGGAATTTTTTTGTTGTTTTTTGTTTTTTAAATAAGCTAGGAGTGGTTCAAAAATATTGTTGAGAATGGAATGCCTTCTACAACTGCCTTATCATATTTCAGTCTGTCTTCTCGACATTGTTTCTTGCATGCCTCCAAAGAGTATTCAGATGTCCTATGGCCAATGCTTTGCATAGTATTTTTATTCTGACATTTTTCTGTTGTCCCATTTTTGGTCTCTGTTATTAAAAGAGTCTGTAACTTCAGCTGGCAAATTCATTGTCCTATGTAGCTCCTTCCTGATCCTTGTTTTCCCTAACTTTCCCAGATCTTCATTTAGACTTTGTTTTTTCTGTTTCTGAAATGGTTTCCAAAATTTAACCTTTCCTATCTCTCTAAGGATATGTTTGCAGTCCATTCTACTGACCTTGTTGATTTGTTCTGGCCTCTTGATGTCCTGAGATTTCTTCAAGGGGGTGCAAATGTTTCCTGGAATTGGAGTTTTATTTACCTTCATTGTTTTGATTATTTGTCAGAAAGTGACATTTGAAATTACCAAAAGCAGCAGCGGCGGGAGTTATGCCACAAAGTTTTTCAGACACCCTGAATCAATAAAATGCTCAAGTGCAAAGCTTAAAGATAAACTGGCATACAGATCTTTGTTGAATCTATATAAATAGGTGAATCTCTACAGATTATAAATAGAAAAAGAGCTTTTATCCAATTTGTGAGTCAGTTTATCTTGTCATCTGCCTTAGAGTGATAAATTACAATTAATTAGCTTGACCACATCTCAACACAGCTAGGTTGTGTTTTGGGGTCTAGTGCCAAATTTTTAAAAGTTTTATTTTGCTTCTATAATTTCCATTTTGAAGTGTTCTAGAAAAGCTGTTTATTTCTATAAGTATGCGTATAAATGCATGTGAGTATATTTCTCTGTGTAGGTGGAACTTTTTTCTTTTAAGTGTCCAAGGAAATTTAAATTTACTACAGTCTGGCTGATACTTAATCAGTTTGTGAACATAATTACCATTCCCCTATGCTTTAGTGCTTTACATCTCAATGTTTGCAATAGGTTTTAATAGTAATTTGATACATGAGTTTCAGCTTAATGCAATTTTGCATTTTTTTCTGTACCTGGGAAAAGAAGATAAGCTAAGGCATTTTTAACAGTTAGTTAACAGCAATTAAAGCTCTTTCTTCTTAATGTAACAATCTGCTAACTCTTCAGTACCTCTTATAGATAACTAACAGATTTAGTTGTCATGAATTCTTAAAATAGGATTAGTGTAATAGAAGGGACTGTAAGAACATAATATTGTAACTGTGGAGCATTACCTTGAGATTGATCAAGAGCATGATTCTTTCTGTTTTAAAACCAGATGATTGATAGTTACTCATAAATTATGGGTTTCTATTAAAAATGTAAGTCATAATTTAAAAAAAATTGGCAGCCTAAGCAGCAAAAATGAATGTGTCATATTCGTGATTTTAAGCTAGTATTACAAGTCTGAGTATAGGAAAAAATAAAACAAACTAGAGGTTATGGCTTAATTTTTTTTTAAAGTTTGTAAGTTTTGGCATAAGAAACATTATAATAAAAATAGCCTGACATAGCTGAACATGTACTATGGCTTTTGTAGCTCTGGAGTACTTGACCGAAATTTTGTGTTTGATTTCATAGTGTAATAAGGTGTGCTGGCACTGTGCTTTTAAGTCCCACAGAGCATGAAAGGAGGCACATAAATATGGATTAAATGTTGTTTAGCTGCCAGGCATTAAAGACTAATAGTAATCTAGGTATATAATACTGTTCAGTGGTATCTTGTGTCATCTGTTAACCTAAAAATACTAGTGATCTGAGAGAAAAATCCCCACATTGCTCTAGGTAAAAAATGTTTTAGTAACCCAAACTGCTGAAGTAGTGAGCGGCACTTTAATGAACATTGGGTACCATTTAGCTGGATGCCACTGAAGTGAGTATGTACTTAAGAGCAGTGTAAGCCTTGAAACTAAGAATGAGCCTCATTATTTGAGTCTGGGTGTCAGAATTGGACAGTGCTGAAAATGTGTTTCTGAATGACCTGGAGAGCCTGGACTCTACTTGCAGGAGCATAGCTAGGAGTGAGGGGGCAACTGAATATTGTGAGCTTTTGTTTTTCACTTTTCCTGAATTATCAATATCCAGAAGGAGCAGGCAACTGCATTGCACTTGTAATCAGCCATATAGCAAATTTTTGCACAATTTGTTGTGTAGCTCTGGTGCCTGTGCTTCAGAAGGGATGCTGAAAAATACAAATCAAGGGAAGAGGCACAAGAATTATGCAAAGCTTGGAATATCTCCCTCAGTTTCTCTCTTTAGTTCATGCAGAAGATACTTACTCAGTGCCTTGATCATGATCTGTGAATTTTTTTTTTTTAAATCTATGATGAAAATCAGTGTTCGGAAACAATTCTAAACAAATCTAAACCAGAAATAAATCAGAGACTAATGAATGAGATATTTACCCACTGGAACAGTTTATTTAGGAACACAGTGAAATCTCCCAGTCATCATTGGGTGTCTTTCAGAAAAAAGATGTGAAAGTGTCTTGTACATGAAACAGAATTGAGAGGCTTGATTTCAAGAGTGACAAACCTTTGGTCATCTGTATTCTGTGCAGAACTGTTGGGCAAAAGAGGTACAGTCATCCATTCTGGACTTAAAGTATATTTGTTGGCCATAGATATTTAAATGGATAAAGTTTCAATGAAAGTTATACATGAGTTATGATATGCCTGTATGTTGATTATACAGAAGATAATCAGTCCCAGGTTAAAGAAACTTGTGTCCCACAAGGCACGCTTTAAGAAATGGATTCATCTTTACAGATAATAGGTAGGATGTTAAGAGACTGGTATAAATACAGGTAGCCAGAAAGATGGTGTTTGTCTGCTGGAGGAAGCAATAAACAACTGGTGTGGGAAGTGAGTGAAGGCTTGAGAACTGGAAAAAAGTATTCACTATACAATTATTTTCTGCTACAAATGCTTCCTAATTTCTGTAGGCTGTGAATTGCAGAGAATGTTGCCTTAGTATTGGAACTATTTTGATTACTTTAAACTGAGTAGTTTTGCCTGTTTGTCTGTTCTGAGATTGTATCATTTGAGATCTTTCTCTGGCAAAGTGATGTTCTTCTACAGAGTGGAATTCAAGGTGCAAAACCCAGTTCGGGTTTTTGAGGATAGGCTTTCTGTCTTTACCAGAATATTTTGAGGAGGCAAATTTGTATGGGGAGTGCTTGAAGCCCACCCTGGTCTTCCTGTCCCAGGAAGGAGGAGTAGGAAAGGGCTGGCTGCAGGCATCTTGTTTCATGCGTGTCCAGTGAAGCATTGCTGCCACGTAGTGGTGGACATTGAAGCTTATTTGGTGGTGGATGGTCCAGCCTTCTACCATCTCTGGGATCAAGTGAGAGTTACCTCTAGCAGAAATGAACCTCTGCTTTAGGTTCCCCAGTGTTACAAATCTTAGCTCTAAAAACTGTGATCAGGAATAAATGCCTTTTCCAAAGTCCAGTGGTGCCTCTCCACCTCAGAGTCTGCTAGGTTAGATGAATTTTGCTGTGTTTGCTCTGCAAGAGCTAGGTCAGTCAGGGGAGGGAAGGATGTTCCCAGCTGATATGGCACATCCTGGTTCTAGCTTTTAAACCCAGAATGCAGCTGCAATCCTAGATGATAGTAACTGATATGGAATAAATTAAAATACTGGCAACAGAAATACTTTAAGCCTTTTAATTCTAAATTCTAGGCAGAGTATTTTAAGTTTGTATAGGCTGAATTTCTGAAATTTTCTGATGCTGATAATTTTATGTTGGGAATAAATAGAATTAAAAATACTAACTCTCTAAATATGAATTAGCTTTTTCAAAATAAGTAAATAAATTAAGATAGTACCTTTAGTTCTCTACATTTTCTGTGATTACTTTTTTGGTAATGTCTTAAACAGAAGTAAAAGTTATGTGCAAAAAGGTAAAGGAAGAATTGTAAGAGATTGCTATCATTTTATACAGCTTCTAGGACTTCATAAAACAACTAAAACCCCCACAGGAAGAAACTTGTAGAGCTTTGTAAACAATTTGGCTGACTGTAAGGGACCAAAATCCTGACTGTCTACTACGTGTGGTCAGTCACAGTACATTGATCCAAACTATGACTAACAGTTGCAGTAGCTGTCTAGAGACCTCTTTTAATGGTAAGAAGAATTATCTTCAAGTTGCTGCGAAGCAAAAGTTCTTAAACTGAAAGACTTGACGGGGAAATAGTTTGTCTTTTCAGTGTGGTCCAGTCAGGTCTGTAAGTGGAAGTGATTCTTCTAATGTGACACTTTAGTATTTAATTCCTATCTACAGAAGTTTTAGTGATGATTGGATTACTTCTTGAAGACCAGAAAGAAATATATTTAACAGAAATTGTATTTTCATTATCTCTGGTTTCTAGCCCTATAGACCTGTTGCAGAAAAACACTTTGAGAAGTTGGGGGGCTTTAGCTGTTGCATAAACAGGCCATTTGACTAGCTTTCCACCCCACATGGGTTGTTTTTCTTGTTAAGGTTTTGTATATCTTCCTATATTTTATTAAAATGTAGTTAGTGAGGTAGTGTCATTAGACCAAATGACTATTAAGGAAGAAAGTTTCCTAAGTAATCATTTAATTATTGAAAATCAACTGTAGTGCAGGAAGCAGTCCAACTAAAAAAAAAAATTATCGACACTATGTAATAAATCAGACTCTCCACCAAGGATGTTATACTTGAAGATTCCTCAGTATTAGTAACTATCAAGGGGGTTTTAAAACTTATTACTTGCCTTTTTCAAGCAATGTACTTTTAAGACTACTTATGCATTGCTGTATATCTACGTCATCACATTCAAACCTCATTAATAATTATGTCTGCTGTCTTTCATCCATAGTATCCAGATTGAATAATTCGTAGGGGTCCTGATGGCTGCAATAGACTTGCCAATTACATTTAGTCCAAATTGGAAGTCCTAATATGAGAATTGAAAACTGGAATACTTCTTTGGGAAATAGTTTGTAAGTCCTCCAGTAATGCATCACAATAGGATATTGGTTAGTGACTCCTGACAGTATGCGGCTGTATTTTTGTACACCATTAAACTTACAAAACAGTCACTGTGCTATTGCTAGCATTGACTCTAGCAACCTGTTGTAGCAGAATCCATATGAAAAGAAACAGGAGAATGATGAAAAGTTCCCTTTGCTGTCAATGGCAAAACTTCCCCAGGATTTAGTGATATAGATTTTCATGGTTCATGTTGATTCCAGATATCAACATTTTTAATTTGTTAGGAGAGATTGCCAGTAAATTTTCTCCACCTCTTTTCCTTTCTCCCTGTATGCTTCTCTCCCTAACAACTGAAGTTATGACCTAGAGGAGTTTAGATGATAGATTTTAAATTGCTGTATGAAGATGTTACGCAAGGATGGAACACGGCAAGTTGATTCAGTTTTGTTGTTGTTTGTAGAAGTCAAAATAACATAGGAATACAGTACTGATGGATTTTGAAAAAGGTTGCTATAAATGTGTACAAATGTTTGCTTTCATTGCCTAAAGTAGTGTAGTAGTGAAGTACAAGTAGTGTAGTAATGAAGCTCCTGCAAAATGAATTGAAAATTTTTCTTTCTTTTGTATGCCCTCTGCACTGTGACAGAGATACTGTAATCTTCACTTCCTTGTCTATAACATTAATTAATTTGAGAGTGCAATATGTACTCTTGGAAAAATCTAGACAGGTCTATGCAATCACATCTACTGTGCGTGCTGCATTTCTTTTATGCAGTTTCACAACAAGCAGGCTCATGCTCTTATTTGTAGTAACTATGGAAACTTTAGAAGCTCTCTTTCTAAAGCTGAGTATACAATAAAGTGCTTAAAGTGTTGGTAGGATTAGAGACTCTAGAATATGTTTAATTTTCTCTCTGTGTCTCTGTCTTTGGAGAGGAGCAAGAGGGTAATGTGAATATTAGCTGGGGACTAGCTTTAATCTCTGCTGACACTTAAGTCTGTCTAGGTCTGCACACAGCCATCCAAAGGTCTTAGCCTCACACAGCATGCGAACAAGGGAAATCATGCATATTCATGACTTAATTTACAATGGGAAACCTACATACAGAAAAGAGTTTTTGAGTGAGTGAAAACGTTATTGAAACCATTTTGCAGCTTCAGCTACAGTAGTCAATAATGATAAATGCCATAATGATGATAGAGTTCATAAGATAATGGGAATGTCTTAGATATTATGTAAGCATGAATGGATATGATAATAGGAAAACATTATTTGCTGTGGGGTTTAGCAGTGTTTTTGTGTTGAAGGACATAAAGATGATGGTAACAGGATTATTCCCAAGGCTAATACATTAAAAAATATATTTTTGAGGGTACTTTTTCTCTGTGTGGCATTTTGCATGATTGAGAACTGTCACTCTTTGAAAATAACTTTTATGCAAGTGCTGTATTTTATGCAAAGTTTTATTTTAGGAACACAACAAGAGAAGTCTGCTCTTCATCCTAGGAGCAGAGCCAGGGAGACTGGTAGCATGTTTCTCACAGTCCATTGGGAGAACTTTGTGTTACTTTTTGGCACTCATGAAAATGCCTTAAATCAGACCTCAGAAAGACCTGCTAGGTATCAGCCTTTGTTCATCTGTTTGTTCATGTGCATTCATCAGCTTGCATACTTTAGTATTCTGAAATTTATTCTCACCATTGGAGCTGATGAGTGAGATTCTGCTTGTGTATGATTTGATTTCTTTGGTATTTTATTGTTGGTGTATATACTCAAATGTAATCTTCAGTGGAACTACTCATTTTATGTAACTTACATGCAGTGACAGAAGAGTATGCGTTGATATTCTCAGTCATGTTAACCTATTAAGGCTTTGATAGGATACTTTTTATTTTTTCTTAATATCTCTCCTCTGTCATTATCCCACCTGTATCCAGCCTTTAGCCAGAATTTTTTAAATGAAGGAAGTATGCAGCATGTTCCTGACAGTCTTAAGAACTCGGTCAGAAAAAAGTGCTATAATTGTTACTGCTTTGCCATTTTTTGTTTTCAGTTCTGGGCTGCTTGAACATAAAAATAAACTGCTGTTAAAAGGCAGGGGGGCTGTTTCACTAATGCATGCTAGTGCAGGATTGTTCCCTAGCGTGTATGTTTCCAGTGATGTTTGTCCAAGGTGCTCTTCATTTAAACCCTTCTCTCTCTGTTGATTATTCCTTGTGTGCTTTTTATTTCAGTCCCTTCTCTGTTCTCTTTTGGCCTCCAAGTAGTGCTGTGGTTAGGTATAGTCATAAACTACTTTTTTTTGTCTCCTGTATTCTCAGTTTATCACTTCCTGTCTCTTAAAATGTAAGCTTGTGAAGACAGGACCAGGTCTTCTATTAAGGAAGATGCTTCTGCTACATTCTGTTGTTCATTACCTGGTGCATCCAACAACTCACCATGAGAGACTGCCTCTGCTGGGAGTGTATGAGCCTAAGGGGTATCTGGCAGGGGCAGCAAGGTGGGCACAGCACTTAGGCAAGGTGCACAGAGGAAATGGTATGACTGCTGCTTTAAGAAGGTGCATGCAGTGGTACTGGATTTTCCAAATGCTGTCATGATAAATTGTGTAAGAAAGTCCAGTTCCTGTATTTTATTCTTTTGATTGAAGTTCCCATCTTCCACAACTGAGGAGTTTTCCCCTCCAGTCACCCCCTGGCAAATGCCCATAAGAACACTATCTTATCTCTGTGCTTAGACACTGTCCAACCCAAAAGACGTCAAGGAGATGAGTAAATTATGCATATTCTTCTACTGGATGTGAAGCTACATGTAGTAAATAATTGGTGCCCTGCAGGCAAACCACTTTTGTGTGATTCAGAATGGCTTGTCTCCCATACGGGTAACTTGGGAAAGATTATATCATAACATAGCTTTTCAGCTACAGAATTGGGGCTAACGTCTCTGACACTTCATAAAATGAACACTGTAGTTCACTTGGAAGATGTCTCACTGATAATCCTGGGAATTTAAATCCTTTTTCTACAGCCCTGACATGTGCCTCAATCCTGGCCTGAAGGGACCACCTTAGAAGGTGAATGAGTTGCAGCCTGTGCCCATTTAAACATGAGCAGGAGCTACCTACTGGTGATTTTAGTGTCTGTTCTGTTGGCAGCTTTGTAAAAGCACCCAGGCACAAAGAACCAAGTTTAGATAAGATTAGAAGTGAAGTATTTTTAAGTGTCTCCTGCATTATTTGTGCTATTTTCAGTTGTTAACCTGGATAAGATGTGCTTCTCATTTTTTACGTTTCTTCCATTTGTATAGTGAAAATAATAGTTGTCGTCTTTCTTGTTCCTTATTTACAGCTCATTTTGTTTGCTAGTTCTTTCAAGTTTAGAGTTGAAGTGTTCAGATCATAAACACAGTGACTGACTTGTTTTGTTTTGTTTTTACTCTCACTAGGAAGATCATTGGAACATTTCAATTAACTTTAATTTTGGTTTAAAACAGTATGTCCTTTTAATTCCTGCAGTTCATTTGTGTTCTGTTTTTTGGGTTTTTTTACTCAAGATAAAACCTAGTAAACTTGCCTGAAGTTAATGGACATACCTCATTTCAACTCAAATTACCTCATATGCAAGTATTTGCAGGTTCAGAGTCATAGCCTGTAAATGTCTTACTTTTTCAAACCCTTGCTTTCTACTGTTTTTCTGGGATTGAGGGATTGAGGAGTGTCAGGGGGAGGGGAATGCAGTAATAAATTAAAATAAACATTGTTTCATCTTTAAATAAATAAATTATCCTTAACTTTGTCCAACAGTTGTGAACCAGTGGGCAGTATATGCTATCCGAAATCTCACTGAACAGAACGACAGAAACCAAGAGCTGATTGCACAGATGGAGGAGAAGGGGCTGGCAGACAATTCTGCTCTCGAGAGTATGGGTTTAGAGATCGAGAAACAAGATGACAAGTTAATTTTGAGATCTGTCAGGAAAAAGCCCTCATGAACAAAAGATTAAGAACAGTCAAATCATTAAAGGATAATTTCTCTTTTAAAATATTTTTTCCCTGCTCAGGCAATCAAGATTTCTTCAGCCTTAGTGCCAGTCTGCTGGAAGTGTTATGTTCGTTCTCGGAAAAACTGCCAAATGGTACCTCTGCCTCACTGTTGCAAACAAAAGGACACCTACACATTTTCTAAATACCTAGGTAAATTAACCTATAGACAAACATCCTTCCTTTCAGATGGTTGAAATTTCATTACTTTCTTGTTTCATTAGTGGAAAAATGTCATGTGTGCAGTACTGAGTTGTTAGAATTTCCATTGCTGAACGTGGAGATAACTATCATTAAAAACTCAACAAAGAAAGAACCGCTTTGCAGTCTGCCTTCTCTGTTTAAAAGACCTGTGCTGAGTCAGGGCTAAATGATGAAAGTTACTGGTTTTCAATTCTCATGCTTAAATATCTGCACTTGCATAAGGATCAGTGGAACATTGGATGTACATAAATATTTTGTGAATTAAACTTGACAAGCCTTCTGTGTATTTAAAATATTAGCAGATTGTCTTTTCTACCTTGTTACCTTTCAGTCTTCATGACAAGTATATTAAAAACAAAGCTGAAGCTGTTGAGGCAACAGATGCTACATTCCTTTGCACTGGGGCATGTCTCTGTTTTGGAGACTTGGGTGTTTGTTTGAATTTTATTTGTTCCTTTGGATGGTAAGTCAGCCCACTTTCCTTTTATTTTGTACTTCTCATGGGTTTTCTGAACTCTGGCAGGCTGCTGAAGAGGTAGTTTCTCACTGTGATTAATTCTAGCAGTTTCTTTTCACCCCTCTGCCTTTCCAAAACATTGACAAAACTCATTTCCAGTTAATTAATTCAAGAGAGGCAGAAGAATGGAAAGCCCTGCCTCTTCATTTTGGGTACCCTCCTATATTGTTGTTGGACCCTGCCACTGTGGAATGTGGCATGAATGAGATGGGGGAGAAGGGGGGTGAAGAAAGGGAGTGTGGGGGAGCACGGTTAACTCTGTGTGTGCCATACCTTTGCCCTGGTAGCTAAGAAAGGTAATCCTCCATGCACAGGGAAAACAAAAATTACAGCTTGATATTACTGGCACTTGTGTGTCATTGTTGTCATTTGGGTATCTTCGGCTGTTTCTAACAGAAAGTTCCCAGAAGACTTATTTTTTTTTTATGTTGCTGTCATCATTTAATCCCATTTCTAAATGGAAAGGCAAGTTTATGTCCTGAAACTACATGTACATGTAACAGACACTCAGCCATGTGCATCAGCTTTCGATCCTCGAATTCACTTTTTGATTTAAAAATGGAAAAAAAAACACATGGTACTTTGAACTATGAGAAATAATAGTAATGCTTGTAACTGATGGGGAGTATAGCCAGGCTACTAAAATCATCTCCGTTTAACCATAAGATTTCAGTGTCTACCATGCTGACCTGGTGGGACTATGGAATTGACCTAATGGGATTTTAGTCACCTGTTGGTTTTAAAGGCAATGATATAAACCTGCTCTCTTTAGCTGTTTACTGAGTAAAGGATGTGTCTGAAGGGCTAATGGCAATAGGAACAAAGACTGTAACTTTTGTTGCTTGTAGTGACTTCTTACTTTAAAAAACAGGGAGAGAAATGTGCTCTTTGTTTTAGCAAAGAATAAATATGAATATAAGCAAAGTGCTTTATTTGCTTTTAAAAATAATTTGATAGGAACATTTCAGATTATATTAAAAACTTGTGTTTAAGTGCTGGTTTATAAGTCATTTCTTACACAGGTAGGTGCCTTTTGGTAGCTGAATGGAAAAGGGTATGTGTTTTTGGTTCTTCTTGAGCACATGGTCTATCAGATTGTGATTTCTGAATGGTTTCCGTAAGCCTTAATTCTTGTGATTGGACCAGAATTCATTTAGCAGTTTAATTACTGTGTCACATAATATTTACAGCTGGTTTTGCTTTGCTTTTTTAAATCTTTATCTCTGTAATACAATGGAAAATTTATACTTCTAGCACCTGAATGGCAAAAAAAAAAATTAATTCTACTCTTAAAAAAAAAAAAATTTTTGGAAGGCTACATAATTTCACCTTTAAAAGAAAATAATTAATTTTTTGCTAATAAAGGAGCATCAAATATAGTAGCACCTAGAAATAAAGTGATGTAATTTCCAGTTGAGTAATTGCAAAACTTCAATCATTTTTATTTTAACACTACTACTTAGGAAACTCAGATAATTTAACAAAGTAAGAAAAAAAATAACATAATAAAGAAAATGAACATTGTTTAGGGGAAAAAGGCAAAGAATTTCCTTTTATTTAGGCTAATAAAGAGTTAAAATCCTGTTCACAAAGCAAATCCAGAAAGAACTTTGGTTGTGGAAAAAGCAGTGGGAGTCCCTTTTTCCTTTTAAACAGTTGGGAATAGATGAGGTGGTTGGGGGTTTCTGGGGGGGTTTTTTGTTTTGTTTTTTTTTTTTAACTTGGTGGTAGCATACCCACCAATGGAATACGCACAAACCCATAAATATAAGACAAATAATAACAAACAGAAATAAATAAAAGGGGTTTGTGTCTTTTAGTACATAATGGAGTAATAGTTGTGTTTTCTAAATGGGAAATGTAGGGCTTTCTCAGTGGAGAACCTGCTGATTACTGTATTGTGAGTGGCTGGCTTTTGATTTTCCTAGATGGATTAATTCTCCGAACACAACAGCTTCCCTGTCCTCCCCCAGTGGAGTCCCAGTCTCCAATAGGCTTGGTTTATATGCTAGGGGATTAATACAGCACAGCAATCAGTCATAAAAAGCAAGCTTTATTGAGTTTGTAAAGGGGCAGAACAGTCAGATCAAGTCTTGTGACCATCTTACTGCTTTCGAGTGCTTTCAAACAATAGTGATCAGATCTTTTTTTGTTTTCTTTTTAAGGTCTATTTTTCATTAAAAGGGAATAGGGAGTTGGTTTTTCATCATAAGTGGTTAGATTTTTTACAAAGCTTTCTTGCAAATTGTGAGAAATAAGCTTAAATGTTTGCAGAGTTCTGAATTTTTACTGCTTCTAATAATTTAGGTTTGTTTTGCCTAAAGTGCTTGTAATGTACATTTTTAAATGCAACCAACAAAAAATCAAATCCCAGGCAGTTAATACCATTGTCACAATTTTTATTTAGCAGTTGGTTTTATATTTTGAGATTGATGTGTTTGTGTACCAAGACTCCAAAAAATCCCCTTTATTTGCAAGTGGAAAAGTATTAACAATGTGAGGCTGTACCCAAAATTACCTTAAGTCTTAGTTTGCACTTAGCCTTATCTATATCGTTGTTTTATGTTGACTTAGAACTTGCTGTCTTCTTAGAGTACCTAAGTAGACTTCATATTAAATGTTAGGGGGAAAACAAATTTCATAGAATCAGAATGGTTTGGGTTGGAAGGGACCTTTAAAGGTCACCTAGTTCAACCCCCCTGCAGTGAGCAGGGACATCTTCAACCAGATCAGGTTGCTCAGAGCCCCTTCCAACCTGACCTTGAATGCTTCCAGGGATGGGGCTTCTCCCACCTCTCTGGGCAACCTGTGCCAGTGTCTCATCACCCTTAGTGTAAAAAACTTCCTCCTTATATCTAGTACAGATCTCTCCTCTTTTAGTTTAAAACCATCACCCCTTGTCCTGTCACTACAGGTGCTGCTAAAAGGTCTGTCCTCATCTTTCTTATAGACCCCCTTTAAGTACTGAAAGGCTGCAATAAGGTCTCCCCAAAGCCATCTCTTCTCCAGGCTGATCAACCCCAGCTCTCTCAGCCTTTATTCATAGGAGAGGTGTTCCAAAACCCTCTCATCATTTTTGTGTCCTTGAAATTTATGAAGTTGGCCCTGAACTTACGAAGTAACGCAGAACCCGATTTCCCTTCCCTTTTCACTTCCTTCTTAAAATCCCTGAGGATTCCTTCTGCAATAGCCGCCGCTTTGGGACTGTCAGGTGGCGGAAGCAGCCGGGGGGCGGACCGGAGGTGCCGGGGCCGGGAGTGGCGGTGCGGTCCCGGGGCGCGGGTGGCCGGAGCCGGCGCGGCTGAGCTCGGCGGCTGGGAAGCCCCTCGGTGCTGTCCAGGGTCCTGATGAGCTGCCCGTGGCTCTGTCGCGCGAGCTCCGCGCACCGCCAGCGCCCTGCACACCGAAAGCCACGGCCTGGGGTAGTTGCCACTGCTTTCCTATTTCCCTTTAGAGTTTCTCAGCAGTATGTAGAGGTCACATCTGGGTAATAGCATGCGTGCGGGTTTTAAAGTATTCCCAAAGATAAATGTTTCTTACTGTGTTATATGTGCAAGATATTTAGATCTCTGTTGTTTATGGGCAGACCTGTTAGCGGTGTGTCTGTTTAGGGTTAAATGATGCTTTCCATGTTAAGACCCAGTTCCAGTTGCTTGTAGCTTGGCCAAATCATATCCACTCAAGTGGAAATTTTCCATGCTGAATTTTCCATGCTGCTTTAGGCTTAATTGGTTTCTTTTCAGGAACTTTCTCTCACAGTGACTTCTGATAAGATGAAGTAATATATAAGAATGAGAAACTGGCATTGGTTTTTGTATATGTTAATTTTATTCCTTACATATACATATATATATATATATAAAGATTAACTATTCCTGATATAAATGAGGGTTATGCATTTTCCTCTTTTGTAATCCTGTCCAAATTTGGCCACACTGTAAACTCTGGAAATCCTTAGTTTACACATTGTAAAAGTAGAGACTTGTGAGAATTGAGCTACTAAGTTTGCGGAATTTACTTTTGCGTTGTCTGTGTTTCAGGGTCTGTACAGGGCATTGCTCCTCACTAGTGTGTGCTGGCAAAAGAAATAAAAAAGTGAGAGATTCTCTGAACTTCTCTGTGAGCTGCCTGCTGATGTCCATTTAACGTGGAGTAAGGAACTGCTTAGACTGGAGATGGCAGCAACAAATAAAAATGGAACTCAGAGGGTGAGAGAAGGAGTAGTTCAGGTCCAAGAGAGAACTTCTGGATGATGTGGAACATGTTATCAGTCTGTTTGTGAAACAAACAAAGGGGTATTATTATTTCACATCCTTCCTCCTAGACTCTGACAGTTGCAGAAGTTTGCTATCCAAAAGGTATCCGTTAGGAAGAGCCTTCCCTCTCCAGACTAAGATCAAAGCAATGTGTACTTTCACTGCAAATTTATCTTGTACAGAATTGGTTCTGTACTGCTTTTAATTGCCTTCTCAGAATCAAGGATGCTCTGCTATCTAGCTCAGCATTTTCTGCAGCTTTACAGCTTACCCTAAAAGTAGTATATAATTCAGAAAATACGTAAATAGTTAAAATATTTAAATCAAAACCAGAAAAAATATAAATAAATCAGATAATTATAATTTTTCATGTCTTTTCATAGGAAATGAAAAAGCAGCTGGAGGTAAAGGCAGGTGGGAGTCCAGAGTATTTAAAATTAACCTTATCCTCTTTTTGCTGCATGGTGTCTCACCTCAGTTCAGAAGCACAGCTGATGCCCTGTCCAATAGTGATGTAGAGACATCATTGAAGCTACATTAGTAAGATGCACTGTAATTTGCACTTGGTCTTATTTAAACTTCAGGTGAATTCCATAACATATTTATGCTACACTTAAAAGTTTTCTATCACTTTTGAGTAGGAACAAACTTAAGTTTAGAGACACAATATCACAAAAGGAATTTCTGTTCAAATTTTTACTTTGTCATTCAAGAAGTATTTCAACCTGTCTGTCCACTTGTGGAGTTGTTACACAGAGCCTTTTAGTTTTGGTGGGATGTTTTGTGATAATTCAAGAGTGCTGAACATATTAACACTTTCTGACATACATTCATAGTCAATATTTGTTAGAAGATGAAAAATCCAATCTCTAATTTGTTTTTTAAGAGGTTTTCTTCTCATGGGATTTTGAACATGTGATCAAAGTAGGCACAAAAGCTCTGTAGCCTAAGGAAAAAAAATGTCAAAAACACATCTGAAATGTGTGAACTGAACAGGCTTCTCAGCAGTGGTGGTAAGTCCAAAACATAAGCATAGCAAATGTTGGTGATTATAGATATTCTACTGTTGACCTCTTTTACACAGTAATAATGAAAAAAATATTGATTATGTAATTTATCTTAAATATCAACTCTTAACCTGGGTTTAGAGGATATTTTCAGCTGTTAGCCTGGGCAATTTGAGTTTTGAAATTGTGTTTACTGAAAGTAACTGTAAAGCCAAGTCCTTCTATTATTACGTATCTTTTAAAATCCATTATTTGTAAGCATTTAATGAATGCTTATAAAAGCATTTTTTTGGTTTTTCATGATAAATCCTTTATATATTGCTTGCTTTAAATATATTTAAACAACTGTAATGTGAAATCAGTTTAACAATGAGCATTAGCGTGTAGTGTGTTGTTTGACACGTCTCACAGAACAGATCATGAAACTATTGTATGAGAGCTTTTTTAAGATAAACCACTTATGGGCATATTGTGGAAAAATTTGGGAAGTAAGCATTCATGACAGAAGACTTTCTTATGGATAATTACTTATGTAATTCATAGCTTGACTAGCTAAATGGTAAGTGATGGTCCCTTCCCAGTAATTTCTGACAATATGTTGTTACTGGAAATATCAGGAAGTGATACTGAATTTGGGTAGAGCAGTGCCTGGGAAGAACAGTGGAAAGAGCAATAAGAATTTGTCATATTATTTCTGGAGTGCCTGGACTTGTGGTCTCACGTTGCAAGGTCAGTGTCTTGTGCTGATCTTTACAAAGTATTTTTTTTTTTTTTTATTATTTGTTGGAGGTTTTGGGGGAGGAGTGGAAGAATCTGTTTGCTGCTTCAGTTTACCTGTTCATTAACTGTGGATGGACGTTGCCTACATTTGCTACAGAACTTTTTCAGCTGTTAATGGTATATGTAAGAATTAAAGTGGAGGAGAAGAGCATGCTGGATGAATATATGACAGGCTGACTAAAACAGATTAGACCTAGAAATACAGATCTAAACAGTCTAAGTTTTCTGTGTTTAAAAAAAAACCCAACCTTGCAGATCAAACCCCTGTGGCAGGGCAAAAGTAGCTTATTACTTTGGGAGTGATTTTAAAAGGAAAAAGACCATAAATTGTTGATAAACCAATTAAAAAATAATTTTTTCCCAGACATAGGTTGTGGAGCAAGTGATATTTCTGTTCAGTGCCTTACCCTCTTTATTCTGTACCATGTTTCTTTTCTTCTGCACGTCATAGACTGTTCCTACTTTTGATTAAAAGTGAGGTTCAGTAGGCTGATTTATATGAACAAGGCAAAAAAAAAAAATGCAGTCTTACATGTGCACTAATAAATGGGAAAATATTGGGCCAACTATATTAATTAAAAGAAACGGACAACTGTCTTGTGTTATGCCATATTCCTCTTCAAACTCCCTCCTGTTCTGTTTTTTGTAGGCCCCTCATGATAGGTTCTGACAGAATTGTTAGTTTATCAACAAGAGTGAGTGCTCTGCATCAAAGGCTGCCTTCCAGCCTGGCTCAGGATACTTAGGGTAAAAGACTTAAACCCAGCTTCTCTGTGAGATATGTGTATTCCCTCTGCCTGTGGTTTCCCTCAATTCAATTTGAGATTTGTTTTCTCAAAATGTTTTGAGAAGTCTTGTCAGAAATGTCAACAAAACCACTTCATAAAGGAATAATGAATGAAAATGCCTAGCTCCTTCCTGGGAAAAAAGCATCCTTACTAATACCTTTGAGGAATCTCATCCTTAATGTCAAGTCTTCTCAGCTGGACCAACAGGCTTGAGTACATAATTTTTACCACTCACTGAGGGCAAAGTGCATGCATAACACTGTTACAAATCACCAAGGGATTTTACTAATAGTGTCATTAAAATTACAGCATATTCTTTGTCATTCTAAACATTTGTGTATCACCCAAGTCTTTGCAGGGCGATTTCAGTCTCTCTTCCTTGCCTTGTAAACTTTTTTACAGGAGTTGTTCATTACTGCATTTAGACAGACCTTGGTACCTACTCTCTACTCTCTACTACTCTCTGGGCCAACATTAAATATTATTTAATAAGCAGGGGGTTTTAACCACATCTTTTGTAAAGTGGTGTGTCTTCCGGTCTTTGGCCCAAGTCCATGCCTATTTAATGATACCAGGATGTGTCTGAAGAGTGTCCTCAATTCTGTGGATCTGTGGATTTTACATTGTCAGTGCTTTATTCTAAATCGCAGCCATCCATTTTGAGCCTGCACTCCATGGGTTAAAGTGTATTTTGATATAAGAACAAGCTTTCATTATGTTTTCCCTCTTTCCCCCCTTCTCCCACCCCCCACAATTTGGAACTTTAAGCTTTCTGGTTAAGCTATTATGGTGGCCATAAACAGGTGCGTGCTTTACAGAGGGTCTCATTCTGTGGTTTCCACTGGCATCCCTGGCCTTCTGAACTCCCCTTTGCTACCTCCTTCCCCCTCAATAATTTTTTATGAATGATAGCTTTTGAACACCCTGGGAACAGCTTGTTGGGAAAAACACTCTTCATGGGGTGCAGTCAAATCCTACACATTTCTTCAAGGGAGTTTCATGAAAGGAATGGTACTATGCTGCAGGTATGACGTATGCATGGGCCCCCCCTCCCCGCTTGCTCCCCTACCCCCTGCCTCTGTGATTCACTGTGATAAATTTGCTTTTTAATAATGCCAGTAGACTCTCTCACCACAGGTGCTTCTCAATTAAAATCCACTTTGTTTAAAAACTGGAGGCTTGTTTAACTGAGCCCCTGGTGAGAGTTGTCAGATCCCAGGATAGGTGACAAAAATAGATCAGTGAACCTCTGGAGCTGCATTGAAAATACCATATCCCAGGGTACCAGAGGGCAGCGTCACTATTAAAACAAATCTGCAAGTTTGAGAAGCCCTGGGTAGAATCCCTGGGAGTGGAGTTGTCATTTGCAGCATGGGGCTTTTCTAAATCCATCTTTTAGCATTTCGTTTCGTTCCTGCTGCCCTTCTCACACCCCCACCCTCAAGTGCTCTTCCCTTCATTCTACTATTGATTTGGCTATTCATAAAATACAAATATCAAAGGAATATTACAATTTTTTTTTTCAAGAACAGTCTCTTTAATATTCTAATGATATTTGCAGGAAGTGAATTGAAATGGCAAAGCGAGGCAGGGTGGGTGAGGCTTTTATTTTATTTTATTTTTTTAATAAGCTTAAAGTATTAGAATTGTGATTTCCTCCCCCCCTGCCCCTTTATTTTCTTTTTAAACAGAAAGGAAAATTAACTTTTGGGTGATCTGATCTTTTCCCTGCCCTCTTAGACAAGTATTTTTAGCATTTTGAACACATGTAATGTCCTCAGATATTGCTTACCAAAGCACTTTGAAGTAACTGTAGAGGGTGGATGGGATGACTCAGGGGACTGGTAATTGAATATGGAGCCTTTTCACCTCGAAGTCACTAGTTTGAATCTAACCCAAGTTGCCAGCGACCTAGTGGTTACCCTCAGATGGCTGTTTAGTGGCCTGTCTGAAGTGAGTTGGTGGTCTCAGTCCAGCTTTTTGCAAACAGCTTTCCACATCACAGAGACCATCGTCACAGTTAGTACTAATTAGCAGCCTTGTTGGCAGTATTGGTAAGTGAGGCGAAGGACTGAATTAGCCATCAAGCTCTCTTCTGCTGTTAGAGGTGGTCTCTCCGTAACAGAGCCAAGGCACCCTGCTCTTGGAGTCTTGCAGCAGCAGCTGGGTTTTGACACTGTCTGGATTGTGTGTATGTTTGCATTTTCTCTCTCTGGGAAGATTGCAGCTTTTCCTTCCCCTACAATATCAAGCTGTGAGTCGTGTCCTCATTTTGCTTTGGTTTTACTTTGCCCTCTGCAGTTTATCGATTCCTGGGTTCAGGGGCATCTCCATACCTGGCAGCTGGACTTTCCCACGCACACTTTATCAGTCAGATTAGTCCCCTAAATATCTTTGCTAAATCTACCACAAGTAAGATTCTTGACATTTCAGTCTGGTTGTTTCATAATGGAAATCGCACCAATGGTAGCTGTCAGTTGCAAAAGTTTCCATACCATCCCCATCATTTCGTGATCCTCTGCTGAAGAGTTTTCACATTTTTATCTCTGCAAGAAGTTTTGTTCTTTCTGAAGCTAAACCAAAATGTAGCCATTTTGAAGGTGAGACAATAAAATAGATAAATCTGACCTTTAAAAATATCTAATAGCTGACAAAAAAAGAATCTTACAATAAATATTTTGTATTTGGGGAGTTTTAGAGTACAACCCTCGTGTGTACTCTGAATGGTGCATTAATGGATTCCAAGGCCCACAGAAGATCCATCCCTCTGCTGGTAGTAAGATTTTGGGCCAATGCATAAGTCTATCTGTGGTAGTCAGTTTGCAACATCATGAAAATTTCTACATTTAAGAAAAGTTGAAGTAAACATGGTTTACAGTATTTTAAGCTGTAGCCATTTCTGAAAATGAGGAAATAGGTATGCATACTCTGAATTCTATGAAGGGGAAAAATAGTAACGCAATTCTAATCAATATACATTGGTTTTCTTCCCAGGTGCTAAACTAAGCCCTGTAGGAACCCATTTCTGTTTTTTTCCCTGAGTTTTAATGCTAACAGTGGTTTCTGCAAAAATAAACATTCCCTCAAAGTATTGGCAGCCCAAATATGAAAGCTGAAACTGAAAGTAACAGCTTAGTTTTTCTTCTCTAACTTGAAAGAAATTGCTAAAGTGGAGAGCGCAAATAGAAACAAGTAACATAGTTTTCTAAGCTTTTGATTCCTGGTGTTGGTGAAAGGGTAAGGAAGAACCGGTATAATAGTGGATGTACATATTGCCTTCTGAGGAGGAGGATGAGGTCGTAGCTTTTGGAATCTGTGGTTTAGGTTAGGGGTATCATCATGCTGCAGTCTTCTGAGTAACTAGTTAGGCTGACTACCATTTCATGGTTTCTATTCATGCACTGATAGATGATTAGGTGAGACTTCACTGAGACTGGATTTATGTTGTGTATCTTTCTGGAATATGGGGGGGTGGGATTTAGCCAACAGGAGGATATAAGGAGGCTGGTGGGAGAGCAGCGCTCGAGCTGGGAACAGCACAACTGGAGGCAAAGGGAAGCTTACCTGAGGGCTTTCTTTTACATTTTGGAAATGCTCAGGAAATTAACTTTTTAGAGATTATTAGAAGGGTCTGCAAGGAGAATCCCACACTGACTGTTATCTTGAGCAGTCCGGAAAAAGAGGCAAAAATGGTTGCTGTTTACAAATTGGAAAAAGTGAATTAAGCCAAGAAGGTATTTGAAGTGATTTGCCTCAGTGATGAAATAGATGTATAACTAATCAGGAGCTGACAGTGGTAGAGCATTCCCTTTTTAAAGCTCAGGCAGGAAGGAGGGCTGTACACAAAACTGCCCTGAAAATGTGTCTTTGAATAAGTGTTCATAGTAGAAGTACTGCAAGTCCGGAGGAGATGAAGTCTTCTAAATAATGATGGATTTGTGTAGGAGATCATGCTCTGCTCTTACGAAGGAAGGAGATGGAAAGAACTGAAGTGGAAACAATTGGCAAGGCCAGTCTGTCTTGTCACAAGAGTGGCAGGAAGGAGGCCTTCAAACAAACCGAAGCCCCGGGAGTGAGGCAATCACCATTTCTTCCTGCTCACATCGAATTTTTGTTCAAGGCATTTCCAAATAAGGGTTAGGAACTGAGCGCTGCAACCGCAAGATGACAGTGCAATGCTGTTAAAACCAAGGCTCCTTTTTCCTTCTACTTAAAATAATCTGTGTCCAGCCAAGAATCAGAGTGCCTCTGTAACCTGCCGTGCTCTAAAACAGACTGACAGAAACATGTACAAATCCTCCTGAAAAAATAAATAATGAAAAAAGCTTTAGCTGGCAATTCCAGAGTAGGAATGATTAGCAAGTTGCACTATTAACATTATTTTAATCATTTGCTGCTTGTTAATCTCAAAGAAAAAAAACCTACAATATGTCTGTTGTGTGAGCACATGGCACGCAAAAATCACATGGCAAAAGTAATTTTTTGCATAACAGTACCAGTAAAACCAAAAAAAAGAAAGAATGAGGAGCAAAATTTCCTGGCCCCACTGAGATCAGTGGAGCTTTACTCATTTACACCAGCAGAAGTCTGCCTTGTTACCCATTTAGCTTGCCAATTTTACAGCAGCAGAGAGCCATGGAATAGTTGTTGAGATGCCTCACTGAATTAAAAAGAAAACCAATATGATACTGAGGAAAAGAAGGAAGGAGCAATTTTAGCATTTGAGACTAGGGCAGTGCTGTCAGACCAGGAGAAGCTTTGAGTTTCCAGTACTTGAGCCCACTTTCACTTTGTGTGAACTTTTTAAATATTTGGGGAAAACTTTCACTGATGTTTTGATTTCAAAAGCTATCTGGTGACCTAAACATCCATACCCAACAATTAAGCCAATAAATTCAGAGGCCAGTCTTTAAAGTTCTGAACTTCATATGCTGTCACTACTGAATTATTCATGGACTTGTTTTTTTCCTTTGATATCTCTCTATGGTGTGATCTATATAGCAGAAAAGAACCCACATCTGTCTGTTTACACCACCCTAGAAATTCCTGTGGGCAACCAAAAAAGTCAACCACAAATAACTGCTGGGCTACCAACAAACATAGTATCTGGAGCGCCTCCACCCACCTGCCATTGGGCACATTTCTAAATCTTATTTGAAAATGGGAAAAATCAGATCGGCATGGTGGGAGGAATAGAGGAAGGGCTGGGGGAAAGGACCTATTTGGAAAACTAACCTGAAATTAGCTGAACTAGTAAAATTGTTGGGTTGGGCTGGGGGAGGGGGGTTGTAAGTGTAGTAGGTTACATATGGGCCCTAAACTGAACATTGCATCATGATACAGTGCATCTCATTGAATCAGATCGTTTGACTTAGGGGTTTTGGAGTTGAACTCTTTTGTGCTAAGAGTGGGCAGGTTCTTCTGAGCTGCATCTTGAGGAAAGGTGGACAGAAAACATTTCATAAACCATTTTGAAAACTTAGGAAAAATTCTCCACTTGGATGCTGATAGAGGCTTTAAATTCCAGTTCTGCCCTAGCCAGTGGGGGGTGTCTGGTCATTCTCGTTTTAACCATCGGATCTCTACATTGAGTCTTATTGGAGTTACAATTTCCATTGGTTTGAAAAGCTCAACACATCCAAAGGTGAATTCCTAATCAAGACCTTAATTCATCCAGTTTTTCTTATGCATGTACCTGAACTAAAGCAATCGGGTAGCTTTCTCAAAATCAGCGAAAGGAGTTACGTACTTAAAAGTAGGCATCCAACAAGCTGAATCTCATCCTATCACTCTGCATCCCTGCGAAGTATGGAAAATATTCTTATTTATTGAGTTGATCCTGCATTGTGCTACTTGATTTGCAATATTCAGTGAGTTCCTATCTCTGCTTTGGCTATTTTTTATCTCACTTTTATTAGTATTTAATCAGTCATATGTTCCACTTCAACTTGATACATGATTAAAAAAATAAAGCCGTAGTGCAAATGGTGCAAAGATTTCATTTTCTGTAAATAGTTTTTCAGTCAGGTGTTGTATCTATTTTTGAGCCTTTAATTCTTGGTGAGGTAATTTCTCCCTGATGCAGATCATTTTACGCGCTGGAGCATACCGCACTTAGGTTGACTTGTCCCCTTGGAAGTTTGTTACTGTTACAGCTTTTATTTTCTGCATCTGGGTAGCAGTTTTTCCCTTCTAATTGTGTTCAATTTTCTGAGAAATACTTTAGCTTTTCTCTTTTTTTTTAAAGTAGCATATCATAATCATTTTTTATGAAGAGACATTTATATTTGATAGGATCTTATGGCTAGGTGGCAATGCTCTCCACATCCTAGCCCCTCTAAAAGAATAAAAATATTTAAAAAAGTTAAAGCTTTTTTTAATGTAATGTTTTTTCTTAGTCTTTCTCTTCAATCAGAAACTTTAAAACTTGCTTTTTTTTTTTTTTTTTTTTTTTTAAATCGCTAAACCTCCAATTTGTTCATGTCAACTGAAAGTCTAAGCAGTTTTTGGATTTGGGGTTCCTTTTTGGCACTTTCTGACTTTCTCCCTCATTCTGTTTTATCCTTATTGTGGAAGATGGCCACAATTTCTCCGTTTCGTGCAAATTAGAGGTAGTGCTGGGGTCCCTGGCAAGTTCCCAATACAGGTCTCAGATGACTTAAATCCTTCCCATGGGTACATCGACACATTATTGAGCAATTACATTCTCTTGTGGCAGTCATCTGTGGAATAAGTGAACTCCCTCTATTAGCCACACAATGATATAATGCACCATAAATGCATGCTTGGCCTCCATTGTGTCAACAATCAGTTACATTCTCAAAGGAAGAAATGTAAATATAATTCTGAAACTACACTGACTAGTAAACAGGTTAGTTTTATTGCTTGTTTCTGCCTTGAATGGAAGATTAAATTTAATTTAAGAGACTAGCATAAAAGGAGAAGACATACAAGTAAGCATAAAGTTATTATTTATTAATTGTAAATATATTATTAATTTTGGGGTTGAGGGGTGGAAAAGGAGGCCAAAAGAGGAGAGTGACTCACATTTAAATCCTTTTTTTTTTCCACTGACAAAAGGAAAGCTAGTCCAAAGATTATTTTCTCATCAATAACTTTTGCAAGACTATGATGTGCACTACTGATCATTCATGGATCTGCTTGAACAAGCACAATAGTTACACAACAAGATGTCAAATAACACTCTCTTGAAAATTAGAAGATCTCTGATTATGCAGTGTAGTGTACAGTTAATATTGTAATGAGTCTTTTGGATTTTTTTTTTTCTTCTCTTTTAAAAACATGTCTCTAAATGTTTTGTAAAGCTTTGAAAACTTTGAAGGGCAGAATGTAACTAAAAAGGTGACCTAACTTTCTGGGTACCCTTTAATAGCATGCACTAGCCAGCATTAATCAGATAGCCTGTGCTTAGATGCTTTCTTCAGCCTTTATGTGTCAGTGGTATAGTTGAGGCTGATTACTTTCACAAATATGATATTTTAATTTGCTACCCTCTGAAACTACAGCCAGTCATGCCTACATAATGTGTAGGCTGGCTTCCTATACACTTTGAAGATGGGATGAGTCTAGCAAGAGAAAAAAATAAAAAAGAGGGAAGTATTCTTACAAGGGAGGGAATTGTGAAGGTTTTAAAGTTTCATACTGTTCTCAGATAAATTTAATGGCCAGCAGGTGGGTTGGGACCTCTGAAAGGGAGAAGCTCAACACTC